>NC_060146.1:176564436-176824436 GCF_021461385.2 Schistocerca piceifrons | reverse complement strand
CTGAAATCTTTCTGTACAAGCCCTTGATTTCTGGTATTTTATTGATGACCATTTCTCATTACATTGGTTGGTGACCATAGGCTATCTTCGCCTGCAGAGAACAATGTTGGCGATTGAATTTTCTTGAAAACATCTCTCAGTGAAAAATGCCTTTGTTTTAATCGTTGCCACCCCCACTATCATTACTGTATCCTTGACTCTCTCCCCTCTATTTCACAATAACACAAAATAGACTGCCCTGCTTTGGACTTTTTTATGTCCTCCTTCAATCCTATCCACTATGGATCCCATAGCACACAGCGATATTCTTAGAAGAGGACGGACAAATGTAGTGTAGGCAGTGTTTTTAGCAGACCTGTTGCATCTTCTAAGTGGTCTGCCAATAAAATGCAGTCTCCCTGGTTTCCTTTCCATACAACATTATTTATTTGATCATTCCAGTGTATGTTTATATTTAAAAAGGAATTCTTTCAAATGATTCATTTGTGATGTAATTTCAACAATTTTCTGGCATTTTGTCACGGGCTCTACAGCTGTGAACAGTGTCTTGTTATGTGTCTGCGGTGATTTTTCCTTAAAAGTTTATTAATTTATTGAAAAACATAAACCTGACAAGAATTTTCTGCCAGTGAAATAATTGCCAAAAACATCAAAACTACAAAATTTGGTGAAGATTTTTAAAAAAATTAAAAAGTGCTTTTAATTATTCTTTATCAATTTATAAAGAAAAAGCCAAGATCACTGACAAACCACCTGTGTCTGTAGAACAGTAGCTATGGCTCAAGCAATCTCAGTGCAGGTTATTGAAATTATGAATGAAGATTTCAGTAAATGATAAAGATTTGATGCACACCAAACATGACGAACAAAATCCTTATGAAGGGGTATTTGGTTTCTCTCTCTCTCTCTCTCTCTCTCTCTCTCTCTCTCACTCTCACGCACACACACACACACACACACTTAATTTTACTGAATGCCACCCTATTTTATTTGTAACAGGTTCCTTCTTCACCTACATACTTGGACGACAGCAATTACAATCCTAATGAATATTCCTCCCATAATTTTATACCTTTGGCTGATAAGGAGAAAGTCATCAGTTTTGCCGATGATCATGCAAAATGAAAGTTCCCATCATTAAAAGCACGATTACCAATCTTGAAGGAAAAAAAAGAGTGTTATCTTCAAATTTGGAGGAAAGAAATGGAACAAAGTGACACTAGAAAAGACAAAATTGCATTAATCAGTTCTGAAACATGGAAAAAATTTCAGGGTGCAGCAGACACTTATGAACAAGTGATGACAAGAATATAACGACTGTGGGACATGCAGTGGTGTTCACATAATTGTAAGGAAAATTTTAGTTTATTGCTAGTGATACCTTGGTAAAGAGCTTCAAACATAAATGCGACAGTGAAAAATCACTACATTCGCCTTTCATAAATGATGTCGTAACTTTGTAAGAAACAGCGTAAACAGCAGAGAAGTTTTATGAGATGACACACAAGATGCCAAACTTCAGCCTTCATCACATAATTAACACTGACCAGACTGATGCCAGTATGAATCAGTGTATAACAGGACACTGGATTAGTGAAAAAACTGAAACTCTTCTAAACCACCCACACTTATACAGTCCTGTACAGTTTAACACTTCAGAGAAACTGTTACACCATGTATTTTTATGTATGCAAGAGCGTGCCGACAAACTTGGTCCTCGAGCTCCTAGTGCTATCGAGAAATGAGAAGAATATAAGATTGTTGATGTTACTTCCTCCAAGTCAGGAAAACTAACAAAAGAACTTTATGCTAAATTCTTGGAGAAACTTTCAGTTCTTTCTATTGATGGATTTGTGGGGAGGCAAAGCAGACGTGACACTGTATGATGAGACATTCATCAGGGAGAGAGTTGAAGTAATGTATACTATGAAGATCATTCCACCCAAATGTACTACCCTTACTCAGCCGGGTGATGTACATGTCTATTGCCAAGTAAAAAATCTATTTAAAAGACTTCATAATGCTCCTGAATTGCTACAACAACATTGAGAATCGCCGTCGAGAGAATCTGCAATTAAAATACATTTTATCAAGCAGCATTAATTCGGTGCTCCTTGTTTTCACCCCAGTGAGTCAGTATGCTTGGTATACACCAAAACTGACAGAGGAAAGACTTTCATTTAAAAACCTGAGTAAAGTGTGCTTTCCACCGAAGCACATAGTGGAAAAATGTCCTTGTTCAAAAAATACATCCATAAAATGTGTGTAGTGTATTTATGTTTTAAATGTTTCCTTGATGACAATAAACCAAAAAAAGTAAGGTACTTTCTAATAATAAATAAAAATCAGGTGATTAATTGCTACAATTTTCAGAATATTTTCTTTCATTCAAAACTCCACCCAGTTATTTAAATTAGCAATTTAAATATATTAAATTAAAGTAATCTGAGTTAAATTGAATATTAATTATTCTGTATATGAATTGAAATGTTTAAATATTTTTAAATTTTATAATTAATAATTTAACATTAAAAAGAGGGAAGAAGAAGAAACATTAGCAGCGAGAGTAGAATCGGAGCTGGTGGGCTGCTAGATAGTGCACTCAAGGCCAACACAATGTATTTTGTAGACCCCAGGTGTTCTGATACCTGTGGCTTCTTTAACTGCTGTATTTTTTACAGAGGTCTGAAGATTGCTTTAGCAGAGTGTGCTCTAGAAAACTTTTGTAGTGGGTCACACTAATGGCTTCAAGGACTATGTAGTGAAATAACTCATTAAAAAATAAAAATCTCTGACCACACCCTTAATAAAGATGGTGCCCTGCAGTTCAGCTTGGCACGGGATCCAATGATCCTGAGCCTGGTGTCCATGCATTGAACGAGGAGCCCAGTGTGTGCCCATGTATGGTAATGCCCTCAGCACCAGTGATGTCACAGCCAGCATCTAGTGTATATAAGGGTATACCAGCAGCCCAGCAGCAGCCATTCCACTTCACAATGGCCAAGGAGTGTTTAGACAAAACCTCGTGGGCTTTTTAATCACTCGACGTGGCTGGAAATTTGAGAACGTTTCATTCAGTGTTAACGATAGCCTTAATTTTGCTTTTTATTTTATCCAGTTGTTTGTTTAGAGATGGAGTGAATGGCATATTATAATATCTGACTATGTTCCAGAGGGTTCTGAGAGTATTCATGAGGAAAATTATTAATTAAACTCTGCTGAAACATAGTTGTAGTGTCATGGTTCCTCATTCCGTCCAATATTTTCAAAAGTGTTTGAAAAATTGGCCTATGGTATAATACAGGCTCATTTAGGTCACCAGAATTTGTTAACTGCTTTTCATTTTAGCTTTTGTAATAGGCTCTCCACAGAGAAAGCATTAAAAGATCTCACAAATGAAATTCTAGCAAATCAAAACAAGAAAAATGATTCTGAAGGTATATTCTGTGAGCTTGCTTGAAGCCTTTGAGTGGGTGGATCACAAAATTTGAGTCGATGAACTGAAGTGTTACAGCATTAATGGCTGGCACCCTTCTTGTGCAGATGGAATCTTACCTTTTTAACAGAAATTAGAGGATCTCATTAACAGTGTCTCAGACATGAAACTAACTGCACAATGGGGAAAATAACATGTGGAGTGCCACAGGGATCAGTATTGGGCCTACTTTAATCTAAATACATAACTTTTCAATCACTTTAAAGGGTAGTTCAAAAACTGTAATGTGTGCTAATGACAAAAGCATACTACCCAATGTTGCAAGCATGTCTTAGCAGACACAGCTCACAATTGGATTTAATGTATTGTGTTTATCCAGCCATTTTTTTCCTTAGATTCATAATTCAGAGAAAATGTTGTCATCTTATGTTTGCGTATGAAAATATTGCTGAAGAAGTTGAGGTTCTTATGTCGTGTAATAGATTAATTAGGAGTCATTGTACATTTACAAGTGAAGCTTTCCCAATTAACGCCACTTGCAGATTTATTTTGAAGAGTTTAGAAGAGTTGGAGGGGCTAGCAATGACACCATCTTGGCTGACAACTACAGTAAATGTGGGGAGGGGAGTGGTGAATGGGAAGAAAATTTCATCATGCTGCCAACTGTGGGAATGTATAACATGTACTTTTTATTAACTTCAACCCTGTATGAACTGCAGTTTGCAGTCAGATTTCACTTGACTTCGACATTAGGCAGTTGGGCAAACACTCGACATTGGTATACATTTCTACAGGAAAAGATAAAAGTTTAGACACAGGGGTCAGTAGCATACTTACTTGTTTCATGTAGCAATGTTGTCAGTGCTTGCCATGAGGTATGTTGTGAATGGGGGGGGGGGGGGGGGGGCTGTGTCAGCTGCTGGTTCTACACAGCCAATGATGGTGCAGTGGCAGATAGCATGTTCTGATGCAAGAGATGAAAGAATGCTGCCACATTCTCACATCTGTATATTTGTGAAATCTTTGTGTTCAGAAATAAAGGAAAAACACCTATGTTCTCAAGTCCTATCATAACCAGAGCCTTGGAAATTGCGACATATTTGGAAGAAACACCAAAATATCTACATCTCTACCTATATTCGAACCACTGTGAAGTGGCCCCATTGTACCGGTTATTAGGGTTTTTCGCCATTTCATTCATGTGTGGAGCATGGGAAGAATGATTGTTTAAATGCCTCTTTGTGTGCTGTAACTAATCTGGTCTTGTCCTCACAGTCCCTATGTGAGCAACACATAGGGGGTTGTAGTAGATTTCCAGAGTCATCAGTTAAGCCAGTTCTTGAAATTTTGCAAGTAGGCTTTCTTGGGGTAGTTAACATCGATCTTCAAGAGTCCGCCAGTTCAGTTCTCACCATCTCTGTGACACTCTCCTACAGGTCAAACAAACCTGTGACCACTCACGCTGCCTTTCTCTGTATACATTCAATATCCCCTGTTAGTTTTAATTTTTGTGGATCCCACACACTTGAGCAATATTTTAGGACGGGTCATGTGAGTGATTTGTAAGCAATCTCCTTTGTAGACTGATTGCATTTCCCCGCTTATGTGATCATTCCGATTTCATATCCCCACAAAGTGTTACACCTAGGTATTTGTATGAGTTGGTGATTCCACCTGTGACTCACTGATATTATAGTCACACGATACTGCATTTTTGCATTTTGTGAAGGGCACAGTTTTACATTTCTGTACATTTAAAGCAAGTTACCAATTGCTACACCACTTTGAAATCTTATCAACATCTGACTGAATATTTATGCAGCTTCTTTCGGACAGTGCTTCGTAATCGATAACTGCATCACCTGCAAATAGCCTGAGGCTGTCGTAAATATTGTCCTTGAAATCATTAATGTACAACATGAACAGCAAGGGACCAAACATACTTCCATGGGGCACATCGGAAGTTACCTCTACTTTTGATGACGACTCTCCACCCACAATAACCTGCTGCATCCTCCCTACCAAAAAATCGTTAGTACAGTCACTAATTTCGCTTGATACTACCTACTACTGTACTTTTGACAGTTAGTGTAGCTCTGCTACTGAATAAATGATTTTCAGAAATACACAAATATAGTGTCTACCTGACTACCTTGATCCACAGCTTTGGTTATGTCACGTGAGAAAAATGTGAGTTGGGTCTTGCACGATTGATGTTTTCAGAAACTGTGCTGGTTGGCATGGAGGAAGTCATTCTGTTTTTCTGTTCAAGGGATCTATGGTAGATCATAGCTGGAGGAGGGGCAAACCAGTCACAAATTCAGTATGGTTCTGATAAGGATTCCATCGGGCCACAGCAAATTGTTCAGTTTTACGATTTCAATTGTTTCTCAACACTAATGACACTATCACTTATTTCACTTGTGTTTTCAGTGGTATGAGAATTAAATTGGGGCAATTATCCTGCGTTTTGATTTGTAAAAGAACATTTGACAACAGAGTTAAGAATTTCAGCTTTTAGTTTGCTACCCTCAGTTTCAGTTCATGTCTCATTCGCAAGTGACTGGGCCATAACTTTGGTTCCACTAACAGCCTGTACATATGATAAGAATTTCTTTGGGTTTTGTGAAAGCTCATTTGACATTATTCTGCTACAGTTGTTATTGAAGACTTCACACATTGATCTCTTGACAGCCAAATGTGTTTCTTTCGGCATAACTGTAACTGTTGTAGTATACTTTGTTTTACAAATATTATGCAGCAGTCTCTGGCCCCTTAGATGTTTCTTTACAGTGACTGTATGCCATGTTGAAATGATAATCAAGACCCTACGCTGTGGACATGCGTTGATATACATCAATGGGGACGGTTGAAAATGTGTGCCCCGACCAGGACTCGAACGCAGAATCTCCTGCTTACATGGCAGACGCTCTATCCGAGGACACAGAGGGTTGTGCGACCGCAGGGACTTACCCCTTGCACGCTCCCCGTGAGACCCACATTCCCAACTTAATGTCCACACACTACATTCGTAGTGCCCCTACCCATTACACTCATTACTCGTGGCAGGAAATCTTACCGAGTCCCGTAAGAGTTCGGGCAATGCGTGTGCATCTGCACAGGAGGAGGAGGAGGTCAATGGCTGGTTAGCCTTAACTATATATAGATGGTATCTGTTCTTTCACACATGTCCGAAAGAACAGATACCATCTTCATATGTGTATGCCATCTTGTTCCCCCCCCTCCCCTCCCATCCCCTCCCCTTCCCCAATATGAACTGTTCTACTGAGTACATTCTATCTAGAGCATGTTCAACTATTCTTTCAAACTTGATCCATAGTTCCTCAACATGCTCCTCTGCTGTGCTGAAAGTTTCAGGTTTCTCTCACAGATATGATATTACTGCTTTTGTATATACTTTACTCAACATACATACCTGTATACTTGTTTTAGTTGTCCTATGTACTTTGGTAATCGTTCTTGCCACAACCGCGTCGTGGTCACTGATACCAGTTTTGATGCGAACATCCTGGAAGAAATCGGGTCTATTTATTGTCATGAGGTCCAGTCTATTTCCATTGTGAGAAGGGTTCCACACTATCTGTTCTAAGTAGTTTTCAGAGAATGCATTTAGTAATGTTTCTGTTATTTCCCAATTGATTGTTGCACGGTTTAAAGTCTCCTTCGATGATTACAGTATGATTTGGGAGCTTACTTGTAAGTGAATTGAAGTTTTTTCTAAAATTTTTGTTTACATCAGGACAGGAATTTGGGGATATTAGGTTGGTCCAATTACCATTTTATGCCCACCACTGATACTGAGACTTGCCCAAACAATGGTACATGCAGTTTCAGTTTCTATCTTGGTGGATTAAAGTTTCCTGTCTACTGCGATAAATGCATCCCTTCATTTGCTGTTAGCCTTTCCCTTCGATATACACTTACATTTTCCCTAGTAATCTTGTTGCTATCAATTTCAGGTTTCAGCCAGCTTTCTGAATCTAGTATTATGTGAGTTTCACTGCTTTTCAGGAATGCTTCAAACTCTGTTATTTTATTGTGAATGCTTCAGCTGTTAACTACTTGGATTTTACTACTCTCACCTGTGGTGGGCAATCCTTTGTATCTTACACTAATACTTAAGAGTGTCCTACAGCTGTCATTATCTGGACTGGATGGAGAGTCGCCTAACGGGTCATTCCATATCAAATCACCCAATAAAAAATAAATTTTACACCCACCTCCTTAGATTTTCATGAAATTTGGCTCAAATGGTTCTAATACCATCCTGACAACACCTGCAAATTTTTTTTGCTGTATCTCTTATTGTTTTTTTTTATAAATTTTTAAAGTTTTTATGTTTTGCGTTTTCCGAACCTTCGGAAATGGTAAATTTAATTTGTATTCAAAACTTTAAAATTGCTTATCTTAAAAACTCTTTTAGATAACATCATGAATTTTTGCAGCAAGTTTGTTTATTATACATATTTGAAGATAAAAATGATACTATTAAAATATATTAATATTTTCTATAAAAAATATATATGTATTTTTTCTTTTTTTTAACAGATGTTTTGTTTTATAAGAATTGCAATATCTAGAGTCTCAGACCTGATAGAATGCTCAAATTTGTTTTAATTTACTCTTAAACATATAGGCTACTTGATAAAACAAAAATAATGATGGCTTTTTAACATGTTTATTAATTATAGTAGATTACATTAGAATTATGTTCAAAGATAGTGTACTTACGACACTTATGTATAACCCAACTGATTGCTTGAAACATTGAATTTTTTGAGTAATTTTGTCTTTTTAATAAACATTAATGCTGATTCAAACTGTTTTTCCACTTCATCCAAGAGCTTTCAGTTCTTCTGATACAGTCTTTTTTGAAGTAATACATTTTTCCAGTGTCACTTGATTGAGGTGCGTCTACTACACAGACTGTGCTCCAAAGGCACTATGCAAGAATCTTCTCTTTCAGGCCAATAAAATGATGCAGCTGGTCCTGAAGGATGTAGAAATAGAATTTCTGCATCTTCTTCATCATTGAATATTGTTTTTACCAGTCCAAAGTACCAGTTACCATCATAATTTGCTGCCACATAGCTATTTATGGATGGTTCAACACGAACCCAATCAGAAGAAGAATGGAAAGAAAAGACTAAGGAGGGTTTTACACTATCTGTAGTCCTTCTAATTTCCAGGTTGTTTGTTGGAAGTGGTTTGAAGTTATGAAAACTTCTTGTTCCAGGAATGGTTCGGGTTGTTGAAAAACGTTTTTCTAGTTTTAACCGTAGCAAATCAGCTTATTTTTTGTCAATAAAGTTAAAATGAATGTTTTCAATATTTTTTTCACAAAACTTGTACACATCGATTGCTGTCATTATTTGTTCTTCATCTGAAATCTGTAGACTGGCTTTCCTTAAAATTCTTTTAATAGTTCCTCCTAGGCCATCACAAATTGACTTCCCATGAGTGTTGGGCCTTCAAATTAAAGTTTCTCAAGTGTTCAGTGAAATTTTTAAAACTGTTTCTATTTTTGTACTGCCCAGCACAACCATCTGTAAAGTAGTGAACTGAGTCAATGTCAGTATGACGTAATGACAGCCACTTTGTAATTTCTTTTTGTACAAAGTTAACAAAACCAGTGTCATGTTCTTGGTCATCCCTAATAAAACAGTGGTTGGAAACAAAAACATTGTTTTCCTCATTTCTCAGAAAAACTCCAACTGGATGTAGAGTACAACCACCTGTATTCCAGTGGTAACTTTGGATCTCATTTTGTATAACAAAGGAATAATTTTCACTGAAATCCATCACAATAATTGCTGTTTTGGGTGGTGGGTCTTCTTTCAATCTTTTAAAGGCTGCTGATTGGGATTTTGCTATAAACGAGTGCGGGGTGAGCTTTTCCAATGACCTAACCAATAAAGAAATGTAGTCTTCAACACTGATAGACTGTTTGATCATTTCTGCTCTGTCTGTGTTAACCCACTGACTGATTACAATTTCTTCTTCTAAATCATAATCTTCACTTAGTTTTTCAGTTAAGTACTCAGTTAGTGCAGTATTTGCAGGACAGCTGTCGCAATGATGTAGCATGCAGTTTTGGTTTTCCGTGTTGCACACAAGCATCTTAATTAGGTCTTTATAAGATTCTTCAATTTTCACAGCATCCAGTAATAGTTTAACATTCTGGTGGATACTGCATACACACAGTGTGTGTGCCTGCAGCACCAGTAAGGATACACCATTTAGGTCTCAAGAAACAAAATTTTGAAAATCCTACTTCTACCTCGGGATTTTCCCATTTGAAAGAATAATAGAGTTCTCTCAAGTTACACAAAATGAGTCTTTTTTGCATGTACACATTTTCTTGAACACTTACTTTGTCTTTTGTTCCAGGTAGCACTCTGGAACTTTCATCCTTTTCATTAAAATCTGTTACAAGTCTTACTGTATTTTCAGAAAGAGTTTTACCTTTTTTTGGACCAGGAGTTTCCAGAATACCCTTTTCAGATTTTAGCTTTCTAGCTTGTCGCACCATGTACTCACTTACATTAAATTCTTTCATCACTTTATTTTGACTCCATGAATCTGGAGCCAAGGTCAGAATCTGGATTTTTCTAGACCTCCCAACAGATGAAATCTTCTCTTTCATAAGAGAAATCATTACATCAAAATCCTTTGCTTTCTCAACCACACTTGTATCGTCTTCGTCATCATCAGAACTTGGTGCATCATATTTTAATGCTTTTGAAACCGCCTTTTTTGCAGTCTTTTCAATACTGCTAACCTTCCTTTTAAAATAAGACCCTTTACTTTGTGCTGACAAGCCATGAAGCTTTATCGCTATTAAACCTAAATTATCAAGAGCAATGTTTGTTTGTACGAGGGATTCATTTCTGGATTCCAATGATTCTAATTCAACCATGACTTAATCATCATTGACTTCAACTCTTAATTTTTCCTCACAAAAGTTACGGCGTGTTGAGCAAAGCTTTTGCCCAGGTTTTATGCTAATATTTTTTGTCAGTAATTGTTTAGAAAGATCCAAGCCTACACTTCTCAACGATTTTTTAATGGGCTTTTTGTGTTTTTTTAGTGGGCCTACACACATTGTTTGATACTTTTCAAAAACATTTAAAAAGTAGTAGCTGTGGTATGAACATATATTCTTAAATTCACACAGATTAATTCCAGATAGTAAGTGGATCAAATCTTTTTCTTCCTCACTCAATTCAGATACCAGATGTAACTTTTTTGAAGGTGTGTAGGTTGTTTGGAAATAGTTAGATTTTTTAAATAACCCTACGCTACAGGTTTGAATATCTGACATATTGATTTCACATTTTGATTACTGTTCTGGTTACTTTTATAGGATATTGGAAAAGAATCTCTGTAAACTAAGTGACAGTACTTACTGAAAGTTCGAATAAACTTAATATAATACTATTGAAGCACTATTTAACATTGTAAAAATTTTTTACTTCAAAACACAGGAGTAACAAAACAAAATCCAAGTGTACATTGTTATTCCAAGAAGACAGAAACTTATTTTCAGTGTCTAAGTGACTTGGTACTTTTTATTTTTAAAATATAATTAATATTATTTTAAAAATTAGATAACTATTAAACAGGTTAAAAAGCCAACATAATTTTTCTTTTATCTAATAGCCTATACAATTAAGAGTGTTTGAAAACAAATTTGAGCTTTCTATCAGGTCTGAGACTCTAGATATTGCAGTTTTTTTAAAACTAAACATCCGTTAGCTAAAAAAATAAATAAAAAACTTGTAAATTTTTTTTCATTTGGAAGATTTTAATATATCTTTATGGTAATTTTTTTAACATTTAGATATAATACACAAACTTATTCCAAAATTTCATACTGATATCTTGAGTATTCTTTAATACACAAATTTTTTTAGTTGTGAGGACACGTTTAAGTTAAGATTCCCGACTGCTGAAACAACGCCAAATCTAAAAACTTTAAAAATTTATTTAAAAAAAACTGTAAGAGATAGAGCAAAAAAATTTTACAAGTGCTTTCAGGATGATAAAAAAAGTAATTGTACCAAGTTTCATCAAAATCTGACATGGTTGGTGTCAAGGCCTGGGTGACTTGACATGGAATGACCCTAACATAAAAATCCCTTGCGTCCGTCTCACACACAGTCAGCCACCTGGGTACCAGCCTCTGATGTGTAGTGCACACCTGACCTATTTAAGGGGGCCCTACAGTTCTCCACCCTGTGGTGCAAGTCCAGGAAGTGACAGCCCTGCTTGTCACAGAATCTTTGAAGTATACGGTTCAGTCCTTTCACTCTACTCAGAACCTGGGGCCCACGATCAGTTTTGCGGACGATGCTGCAATTTGTGAACTTCAGTGAGACTCCACAGATTGAATTGAGTGAGGAAGAAAAAGATTTGATCCACTTACTATCTGGAATTAATCTGTGTAAGGGGGGAAACGCAATGGAAATAAATGAAAGGTGCAGAAAAGCAGGGCAGTTCTACAAATGCATTAGGGGGCTTATTTGGAGCAAGGAGGTGCCACAGAAATCCAAGGGAATTATATACCGAACCTACTTTGTCCCCATATTGACATACGGAAGTGAGACATGGGTAATGCACAAAAGCGACAAAAGTAGAATACAGGCTAGTGAAATGAAGTTCCAGAGGAGCAGGTTGGGTGTAACAAGACGAGACAGATTGCGAAATGTGTATGTGAGGGAAAGACTAAAGGAGGAACCAGTACAGGACAGGATAGAAAAATCAAGACTGCAGTGGTATGGACACATGAAGAGAATGGATGAGGGAAGAATTCCAAAGAGGATGTTTGATCTGCAACTGGAGGGGAAGAGGCCCAGAGGAAGACCAAGAGATAGATGGGTGAAGGGAGTGAAGGAATGTGTGATGAGAAGAGGAGAGAACTGGACGAAGATGGAAGAGGGGGAATGGTGGAAAGACAGAACACGATGGAGAGGCTTGTGTTCCCGACAGACCCAGCCAGTGGCTGGAAACTGTCCAAGATGATGATGATGATTGAGACTCCATGTGCAAGGCCAGTCCTCTCAACCCTCTCTGCCACTGACTGAAATGATCAGAGTATGACCTGGGAGCCTAGACGACAGGCAGAGTTTGTTCTAACGTGTGACACAGTCTGCAGTTGGGTGCAACCTGTTCTCTCAGTGGCTGCCAGTTAGTCTGTTCAACATGTTGAATGAGGCCCCCAGGCATACATGCTGAGTGCACCTGGTGTTCTTTCCTACCCCTTGGTGCCAATTCCATACATGGAAATTATAGCTGTGACAACCAAGATCATGAATTTCACTGCTGCTCATGTATAGAAATACATGGAGTCTTCTCTTGCTTCTCATTGGTTAGACGAGACTTGTTATCCAGATAATGATAACAGTGATGGTGGGGGTGATCCCACAGATTATTGGCTTAGTTAGTAAACAAAAAAAGAAATGAAGATAAAAATTAATGTAAACAATTTTTCTTTTTGTTTATTTTATTTCTTCTTGTATTATTAAAATATACACACCAATAAATGACACAAGTGTACAATAGCTATAATGTTCACTTTTTAGGCAGTCGCTTTATATCAATAAAAGAGTTTGTAATATTCATTAGAATAAGTTAAAAATAAAAATTGTTGTGACGAGCCTTTTGAAGAAAGGGGGGGGGGGGGGGGCTTATATTCAGGTAAGTATGGTATACCGTGATTCATTCCACAGCCTTCTTGTTGTAATCTGCAGAACACAATGAATGAATGAATGAATGATATGAGGATAATCCCAAAAGTAAGGTCTACTATTTTTTTTATAAGTACATGGGCCTGTTTATTTCTGCAGTGGTTTACATCAGTTTACAGCTTGAACATTTAGCTATTTTTCGACATAATCACCATTTCTGTCGATGCATTTTTGTAGACACTGTGGCAGTTTTTGTATGCCCATGTCATACCAGCTCTCCGCCATGCTGTTTAAAAAAGTTATTAACCTCTTCTTTCACCTTGTCGTCGGAGCTGAATCGCTGGGACCACAGTTAATGCTGACAGGTACTGTGAGACTCTAAAAAAACTCAAATGGGTAATTCAGAACCGGTGAAGAGGAATGTTGAGCAAGGGCGCACACATTCTGAATGACAACGCTCGCCCACTCATCGCTCGGCAAACCGTTGCTCTCCTGCAACAGTTTCAGTGGAACATAATCACCCACCCACCCTATAGTCCTGACTTGGCGTCCAATGACTATCACCTGTTCCCTAGGTTAAAAGAACATTTGGCCGGAAAGCGATTCAGCTCCGACGAGGAGGTGAAAGAAGAGGTTCATAACTTTCTGAACAGCATGGCGGCGAGCTGGTATGACATGGGCATACAACAACTGCCACAGCATCTACAAAAATGCATTGACAGAAATGGTGATTATGTCGAAAAATAGCTAATGTCAAACTGTAAACTGATGTAAGCCATTGTAGAAATAAACAGGTCTATTTACTTATTAAAAAAAAAAAAAAAAACAGGAGTCCTTACTTTTGGGATTACCCTCGTAGTTTTCTTTGACATGTACAGTATAGAACAAAGACAGTGGGCTGCACTGTACTACTGTTGTTGCAGCTCAGAGTGAGAAACAGCAGCAGCCACAACAGCAGCAACGAGCTCCACAGCAGCAGGCTGTCAGTCAGTCGGCCGAGGAGGAGGCTGAGGTGCGTGCCCGCAAGGTGGGAGAGGCAGTCATCAGCACCCTGAGCAGTGTCGCAGCAGTGCTGGAGTACCCGAGAGGTCAGTGTCTCAAGTCGAAGCTCGTACAGTTAATAGAAAGCTTTTTTAGAGTTGGCACACATGTGAACCACAAAAAAACTAAGAATATAAAAAAAGGCTTCATTGTGTGGGGTGAGGCTTTCGGTATTTAAAATGGCATTAGTTTGATAGTTTGCACATTTTTGTACCCGTAGTCCAAAGACTGGTTTGATGCAGTTCACTGTGCTAATCCATCCTGCAAAATTGTCTTTATCTCTGTATAATAATGCAGCCCTCATCCCCTGGATATGCTTGCTATTTTTGAGCCTTGGACACACTCTACAACTTTCCCATCCCTCATTTCCTCGCATAACCAAATTAACTGTTTATTAATGCTTAAGAATGTGTCCTATGAAACTTAACGCTTGTATTGGTCATGTTCTGCCAGAATGATATTTTTTCTCTGTTTGTTTGTGCGTTTCACTATTGTATTAGGTGACACTCCAAACAAATTCTTACAGGAAAGCTTTCTGGTTATTGCTGGTCTGCATTTTATATCCTGTCTACTTTGGCCATCATCAGTGTTTATGCTGCCAAAGTATCACAGCTCTTCAACTACTTTTCTGTATCATTTCCTGGTCTTATTACCGTAGTATCACATAACGCAATTCTACTATACTCAATTACGTGTCGTACTTTTATTGTCTTATAATCTCTTTGTAAGACACTAATCCTTTGCTGCTTTTCTACGTACAGATTGGACAACATGTCTCATTCCCTTCTCAGTTTCTGCATAACATCTGTATCCAGTTTTTGTAACTGCAGTTTGGTTTCTGTACAAGTTGCATATAGCCTTTTGCTCCTAATATTTTACCCTGATAACTTCAGAATTTCAAACAGTGCATGCCAGTCAACTTTGTCAAAAACTTTTACCAAATTTACAAATAGGATAAATAAGGGCTATAACATATCTTGTTGGAAGGATAGGAATTCAGCAATCAGTCACAATCCCATTGGTTTTTTATTATTCGAGCATCTTGAACTTTCAGATGTGAATAGCTGTCTTCAGTTTCGTATGAAATCAAAGTTGGTGATAACTTGTTGGGACAATGTTGCCTCACATAGTAATACATTTCTCCAGAACTAAAACTAATATTTCTCCAGGTATCAAAACCCCTTCATATATCATTTCAAAAAACTACACTTTCATTGTGATGTCATCATTGCTGCATCTCAGTCAGTAAAATGACAAATATGTTATACGGGAGATGCAACAACACACAGTTAAGCATTTCTGAGCACAACAATGAGTTTTATGGTGGCTTGTTTTCAAATTTGTATCACTGAAGCAATCATTAATGTGGAGTCTTCAAATGTGGTCAGTCTCAAACCCCCAGCCAGAGGAACCATGTAGTGTACTGAATTTTACACTCGCATGTTGGAAGAATATTGAGCAGTAATTCTCAAGGTGGAAATGACACCCAACATTGAAGTATTCGTGAAAGTTGAAGTTTTATTTGAATCTTGTGGTATTATGATACAATAATACCTTTTTGAAAATGGATAGAATAAAAGAATGGTGGACTCGCAAGCCATTGTGATTGATGAACTTCATCCATCCAATCATAAAATGTTTGGACAACACAGTTATGGAGTAACAGCAATTAGTATAAATTAACTTAGTATTAAGAAAACAGTCTTAATCGCATTTTTTATTTATTTAGTGCCAACCGGTTTCAGCCCATCGCAGGGGCCATCTTCAGTGCGAACATATGGTCGACTGCTGGTGGCGTCACATCTACCAAGGTCTCCTGCCACACCTTAGTAGAAGTGACGCCACCAGCAGTCGACCGTATGTTCACCCTGAAGATGGCCCCTGCGATGGGCTGAAACCAGTCGGCACTAAATAAATAAAAAACGCGATTAAGACTGTTTTCTTAATACTAAGTCAATCATAAAATAATAATAGTGATGAAACAGCCTATCATCGGCAAGTAGGAGGGTGATTATTAATGATCTAAAGCAAAGTGGCTGGAGCCTGACAACACAACCACAATACTTCCTTTGAACGATGTTACAGGTTTTTGCTTGTAGCAGACATTTGTATGATTGAAGACCGCGCACATTCCTAGCAGTAACGACCTGTTGTACTTTGTCAGTCTCTGTTTGCAAGTCTGTGCATTATTCGTGTACACCATGTACGAGCTTCACAAGCACCTGCTGATTTCTTGACCACTTATCTTTCATGTACACAATCTCCTGGCTTTGCAATTTATTTTTATTACTACTTGATTTAGTGAACACTATGAATTCTTTCAATCTTTCCGTTGCTCATTTGTAATTTAAGCAAGGCTGGATTTAATTTATTTCTATTCAGCAAGAACTTTGGTATGTAAATCTGAATGTTTGTGTAAATTATTTCAGTGTATCCCTAAACTGCTTTTGAAATTTAAGTGCACTCTTCTTAAGTTGATTTTCTAACCTTTCAAGCCTTTGATTATTTTTATTTCATTCTCATTTCAAGCTGTGAAGTAATTCAGTGGTTCTTTGGTTCAAATGGCTCTGAGCACTGTGAGACTTAACTTCTGAGGTCATCAGTCCCCTAGAACTTAGAACTACTTAAACGTAACTAACCTAAGGACATCACACACATCCATGCCCGAGGCAGGATTCGAACCTGCAACCGTAGCGGTCGCGTGGTTCCAGTCTGTAGTGCCTATAACCGCTCTGCCACCCCAGCTGGCCAGTGGTTCTTTGTTGAATAGTTTATTCCCAGATTTTGGTTCATATTATTGTTTATTTGCTTAATATACTCAAACAACTGACTTAAGATCAATAGTTGCCTATTTCTGCCTAACTGTAGATATGGTTGTTTTCATTGTTGAGTTTGTTACTGGTTTTCCCAAGTTTGTTACTATCACAGTTACTGTTATTTAACAGAATTCCTGAACTGTTTTCAGAGTCAACATTTACAGCTGAATTGTCTTACATACTGATATCTCCTACACTCATGATATTATCTTCACTGTTAGCATTCATTGTTAATGATATCACTCGACTTGTTATTTCTGTAAGTTATACCTGCTCACAGTTTATAGTTCACAGATTGTCATTCAGTACCCTTCTCCTTATCGCAAATGGATTGTTTCATCACAATTGTTGTTTAATGATTGGCTGGATGATGTTCATTAAGCACGATGTATGGACATGCTACTATTTGTTTATTCAGTCATCTGTCAAAAGGTGTTACTGAATCATGTAATTAAATCATGCCATGAGATTTGAATAGAGCTTCAACTTTCACAATTTTTTCAATCTTGGACAACATTCCCTATGTGTGAATTACTGTTCAACATTCTTCCAACACACGACTGTAAAATTTAGTACGCTTCTTGTCTTTCTCTGAGTGGGAGTTCACGACCGACCACATCTGTAGATAGCATATTTATGACACAAGCGCTGGCATGTGCATGAAAGCAAGCAACCCTTAAAATTGGTGTTGAGCCCATAGGAGCTTAACTGCATGTTATTGCACTTCCCAGAGGTTGTATTTGTTCTTGCATCAATCGAGATACAGAAACAGTGACTGCGCATACCACCAAAAAAAATTGAATTTGACCATTTATGAAAATCAACCTGGTGGGACAAATGTGTTTTACAAAGCTAACTAGCTCTATGGTATCATGTGAACCTAGGATTTTCAAAGTAACATTTTTGTTTGTAGAGAAGAGAATCGAAGGATTTGAGATGTGATGCTATACCAGGATGTTGAAAATTGGATGGATTGATGAAACATGATGATGATCACCACTGAATCGATAAGAGGAACATGTGGAAAATACTGATTGGGGGGGGGGGGGGGGGAGACAGGATGATGGGACATATGTTAAGCTTTCAAGGAATAACCTTCATGGTATTAGAGGGAGCTGTAGAGGGTAAAAAATATGTGGGAAGACAGAGACTGGAATACATCCAGCACATAACTGAGAACATAGGGTGCGTGTGTGCTACTCTGAGAGGGAAGGGTTGTTACAGGAGAGGAATTTGTGGTGGACCACAATAAACCATTCAGGAGACCTATGACCCCAAAAATAAAGCACTTTATCAGAATGCTAAATACACAAACAAAATAACAAATCAGTATTAAACATATTTATTCTAATGACAAAGAAAACCATGGAAAATCCCATACTAAAAAATCTACTCACCAAGCAGCAGCAGAACACACAAATAAGGCTGTTGTACTCTACAAGCTTTTGGAGCCAGCAGCTTCTTCTTCAGGCAGAAGGGTTAAAGGGGAAGGAAAAGGACCTTTCCTTCTCATGCCATAAGGTAAGTCCCCCCTGACCTCCGGTTCTGGGTGACTTTCCCAAAATGTACTCCTTTTCCTAGACCTCTCCAGTCCTTTTCCTTCACCCTTCTTCTTTCCCCTTCAACCCTTCTGCCTGAAGGAGGAGCTGCTGGCTCAGATAGCTTGCCAGTCACAACAGTCTTTTATGTGTGTGTTCTGCTGCCGCTTGGAGAGGAGATTTTTTTTTATCTATCCAATTGAATATGGTCTATAATCTCTAAGGAAACAAGATTACTCATTTTGGACACTCTTGGAATGGCGAAGGTGATGATTTAATTTGGTGTACTGTGCCAGCTATGTACCCATCCCACTTGCTTGCTCACAGCTTTGTATATATCCGTAGTATTTTTCACTTGAGTTTTTATAGTTTTTTTACTAGAGTGCGGTATATAGTTCAAAACTATGTATTACTATATCATATATGTTCCACCAGACACAAAAGTGTTAAGTGAAACACAGACCACTTTATACCCAGTTTGAGGTAGTGATGCTACTTGGGGATCACAGGGGTTGACTGTTCAAAATTCCTTCTCTCAGCATTCAGCTATTGGAAATAGGAGACAGACTGAATTGGCATCACCTCATTAAAGCTGCTCTGTGAGCAGTGTTAGATATACTGCCATACATGTCATCTAGGACAGCTATTGGGTCGATGACTACGATGACTTGTTTTGGCAGACCTGATAAAAGAGAGTGCCCGGCCGAGCTACTGGCAGCCGGATGGAGAGGCGACGGGTTGCAACTGCTGCGGTGCCGCGTTCGGTCCACGTCTGTCGCTGCACCACTGCCGTGATTGCGGTCGTGCTGTCTGCCGGGACTGCTCGCAGAGCCGACGGCCCGTGCCCATCCGAGGTTGGGACACACCTGTCCGCGTTTGTGACTCGTGCATTAAGAAGGCCTAGCAGGACGCTGACATCAGGTAATTTTAACATGTTTTCTTGTTCTCATTTTTTGTTCTCGCTGTAGCGAGTGTCTTTTTCATTGCCGGTAATAATGAAATAACATACCAGTTTCACAAAAAAAGTGCACATCTGAGTTAAATTTCAGGTGGAGAGAGGATTAAATTCCAGGAAGAAGAAATAAAAACTTTTAAAGTTTTCCAGTGGCATCATATTTGCGTCAGAGACAGTAAAGGATTTAGGAGAGGTGTTGAGCAGAATGGATAGCGCCTTGAAAAGAGGTTATGAGGTGAACATTAACAAAAGTTGAACAACGCTAATCGAATTTATCCAATGTAAATCAAGAAATGCTGAGGGAGCTAGATTAGAAAGTGAGGCACTGAAGGTAGTAAGTGTTCTCTTATTTGGTCAGTGAAGTAACTGCCGATGGATGAAATAGAGGGGATATGTGACAGTCACCCAGAAGATAATGCCTTACTTTTTGTCCCTTCAACATTTATTCATTGTGCAGTGCGAAGCTTACAGACTTGAAAGAACGATATTTTATCTACACACCCTAATTTTCCTTGTAATCAGTACTGTGGCCTCCCTCCAGTTAGAAACAAGGATCTACATGCCCTATCGGCACCAGTCCTTGTTCTGGTAATTGTTTCACTGTGCGTATCACATCCTCATCATCCTCAAAATACCTTCCACAAAAGCTGACCTTCAGTGGACCGAACAAGTGGAAGTCCGAGGTAGTTAGGTACAGAGCAATAGGGTGGACAGGCTAACAATGACATGTTCACAAGTCCTTAGACCTATGGGAAGTGGAGCATTATCTTGTTGAATCAAACTGTGTGGTTAATGTGCTCGTGTATGTCTCCAAAGTAATGGCACTGCTTCTTGGCGCCACACCTGTCACAGCCCAGGAGAAGAACCCCTCCCCTTCAACCTCAAAATTTTGCAACAATTCAGTACAAGATTTTTTTTTCTGTGAGGTTTGTGTTCTACCATAAACATCGCAGAACTCACCTTGCACACACTTTTGAGTACCCAAGAACAAGGATAATTGCATCCATAGTTGTTTTCGCAATTGGCAGCAGGTGCAATTTTGAAACATTGCTGCAGTTATGTTAGCTGAGGAAAAATTGCTATTTTTTTATTTAGTCTGTCTCAGTTGCGTGAATGTGCAATTTATTGCTGCAGTGGTTTTGGGCTCATTCGCTCATTCTCAAACCACACAACTTAGCTGTAAGTAGTTACACAGCTTGATGCCAAACGGCACACACTGCTTCATACAAGAAAGGCAAATGGTGAACAACAAATATGCTCATTGGTATGACAACCTATGTGTAACTGTTTCACCTGAATGACACAATCACATTGTGAGACTTTTCCAGTACAGTCATGCTGCTGCTCGCCCATCGCTATTTGCTTATCCTTGTGTAAAGACTGTGTCAGTCTGTCCCTGGTTAGTGTACCAGAAGATTGTGTCTCAGCTCTGCACAATACGACACACATCCACACCAGAATGAGTTCCCAACAGCAGTGAAGCAGATGCCCCCTAGTACCGAAGTGTGAGCATGTCAGTGTCATGGACAACATTACACCCTCCTGAGTGTGGACCTAAAATGCTAGCACAGGCAGAACATTCCCACATGGCTAGTGTGTTCTCCTTCGTGTGTTTTCATGTGGGCTTTCAAACACTGAAACCCACACTGTGAAAAGATCTCAGGTGGGTGCAAGCCCCTCAAAACACATTTCTGGCCGTGTGTCCGTACAATCTTTTCTGCTGGAGGGATAGCTTCATGCAGTTTGTCCCCATTTAACAAAATCACCCTGTATGTATGTCTGTACAGTTCTGGTTTAAGGTGCAGTTGTTGTTGTTAGAGCCTTTCCAAATGTTATGTTACATGATGTTTGCTTATGTCTGCCCACAATAGCCACCTGTGTGCACTGTGAATTGTCAGCTTGTGTGGTTGGTTTGTTGGTGACCGTAATTACAATGAGCTGTTCCCTGTGTGGAGATCTCTCATTTGACATGATTTGCATTCACAACTAGCTGACAAACTCAGTATTGCGTGCATATTTATTTTTTTCAAATTTTCTATTAAAAATGAAATCTTACATGTACTCCTGCAGTAAACTGGGTGTGAGCTGATCCCAGACGGTTTCTGTATGCTGGGCACAGTTTCTTCGTTTGTCTACAGTGCGATTTTGTAAATATCACCATGGCAACGTCACTTCGCAGCTCTATTGATGGCTGTTTTCACCTGCAGCAGTTTGCGCTTCGCAGTTGGGAGCTATCGAAAGTGCTGCAACGTGTTTGGGATTTCCTTCAGTTGACTTGACTGTAGGAGTGTTGTAGTTGTAAAGAATAAATGTATTAAAACTTCATGCTTGATGCAAGATGTTTTTCACACATTTCGATGTTTATGACATCATATCTCATGAACTGTGATACACACACACACACACACACACACACACACACACACACACATACACACACACATTCTCTTTTATATTATGTATGCATTACAGCATACGAGCAGTCTTTGAATAACAGGAACACTAATTTAACACTGACGTGCCCCATATTTGTCTCATCACATCACTTGTACTTTGTGCTTGTTAACATTTTCAATATTCCTTTCAGGTTATGAGTTTTCTGGATCAACCATGTCCTTTTTTGTGACTGCTAATATATTTTCACTGGAATGTGATAGAGCATTGTGTCTGAAGTATATTTTATGCTGTACGGTTATTTTTAATTGTATCAGCTAATACCAGCAAGATTATAAGTAAATATTGAAATCATGAAACTTGAGTCAATAATATTGTATCAAAATGACCTTCACTTAAGGTAATGATCAGTACATACCCTAACACTTTCACTGCAGCATCGGTGTAGGCGCGCAACTCTCCAGTACGGCCCGGCACCATGCGAGTGTGGGCCGGTAACGCTCCGAAACGGCAGATACCGCTCGTAACCGACGCTCCTAAGCACACCTGAGCTACAGGATGACGTCAAGACCTTGTAAGATCTGTAGGATCATGTTCTATACCGACTTAATGATGACACCTTAGATGCATTACTTCAAATAAGCTTCGACTGTATTGTGGTCATGTTTTGAAGTCTGTTTGCCGTATGACACCTATAGCGGGCACACAGGCGTCATTGAGATGTTCATTAGCTGCCATTACGAACAATATACGTTCGATAACTGACCACACAAAACAAAAGTTTACACGCTATTATGCTAGCTTAGACACTGCAACTAGACTGAGTAATCCGATAGTGAGCGCAGACGCTTATAAGTATCAGCTGCAGTGAAAGTGTTAACAAAGAATTTTTAAGAGGGGCAAGGGAGGGGGATGGGACCATAGGTGGACATCGATGTGGAAAAGATGCTTAAGGAACGATAAAACACAAGCAAAGGAAGAAGGGATGTAGTAGATGATAGAAGTAATCTGATGATTAAACACACACTTACCTAACCTAATCTAACCAGACTCATAGGTTTGCATTCTGAAGAAGTTCCAAAGCAGACTTAAAAGTGGTAAATATCGTATTTATATCCCTACTAATCACTCAACAGCCCCTTGCGAGGTGGATTGCTTCGAAACAAAAAGCAGCGCAGCAGTGTGATCATAACATTACCAAGAAAGTTTGGCACAACTTCATATGGGAAACAATGTAAAACATTCCTAGAGAGAATCTTTCACTCTGCAGTGAAATACATACTGTTTCAAAACTAAAACTTCATGACAGATTAAAACTTTATGCCAGGCTGGGACATGAATCCCAAACATCGTCCTTCATGGGGAATGCTCTGGGTGATTGAGCTACCTGAGCACGATCTCTGGTCCTCACAGCCTGTATTCTGTGAGCACTTCCCTCCTACTTTCTAAACTACATGGGAGTTTGCCCCACTCAGCTGGTGTTTTAGGAAGAAAGGATGTTGTTGTTGTTATGATCTTCCATGTGAGATGTGATTTGATGCAGCTCACCATGCTGCTGTATCCGGCGCAACCCTCTCCATCCGAATAACTTCTGCAACCTACACTCATATGAACGTAAGTATTCGGGTCTCAGTCTCCCTCTTCAGTTTTTTCGCCCTCCCCCCACACACCAAATTGATAATCCCTTCATACATTGGATATGTCCTATCAACCTCCTTTTTGTCAAGATGTGCTATAAAGTGTTTTTTTTACAATTTCATTCAGCGCCACCTCACTGTTTATTTGATCTACAAATCCAGTCTTAAGCATTTTGATGTAGCTTCGTATTTCAAAATCTTCCATTCTCTTGCTGTCTGGGCTATTTACCATCCACATTTCACTTCCACACAGATACCTCCAGGAAAGACTTCCTAACACTTAAACCTATGTTTGATGTCTCTTCTCAAGAAACACTTTTCTTGCCATTGCCAGTCTATATTTTTTGTCGTCTATGCCTTGGCTGTCGTCTCTTATTTTACTGTCAAAACAGCAAAACTTGTCTACTATTTTGTATCTCGTATTTCTAATCTAATTCCCTCAGCCTTGCGTCATTTCGTTTGACTGGCTACATTTCATTACCTTCATTTTGCTGTTGTAATGTTTATCTCATATCCTCCTTTCGATATTCTGCCCACTCCATTCATCTGCTCTTTCAAGAACATTGCTGTCTCTGTCAGAGTTACCATGTCATCAGCAGACCTCAAAGTTTGTATTTCTCCTCCCTGAATTTCAGTTCCTTCTCCAAATGTTTCTTTGGTTTTCTTTACTGCTTGCTCAAAATGTACAAATTGAATAACAACTCTCACTCCCTTCTCAACCTCCCATGCCCCTCAACTTGTACAACTGCACTGTGGTTTCTGTTAAAGTTGTAAATAATCTTTCAGTCCCTATATTTTATCCCTGATACCTCAGAGCTTGAAACAGTATATTCCAGTCAAGAAAGGATATTGTGGGGAAATGGCATAGCTACACCCTGCTGTAGATTTTTTTTTTTTGGAACTAATCCCTTGGCTGTGGCTAAGCCATTTCCCTGCAATATCCCTCAGTCCAGCATAGTCTGCAAGAGAGCTTCCATAATGTTTGGAAAGAAAGAATGAGGTACTAGGCAGAATTTTTCTGTGAGGGTAACTCATGTGTTGTTCCTGTGTAGCTCAGCTGGTAACAGCATGCTGAAATTGTAATGACACCACAGCAGCATTCAGGCTTAGAGTCCCAGTCCAACATCAACTTTTAATCCGTTGAGGAAGCTTCAGTGTAGACTGTATGTGAACACACAAAACAGGAAAATCGTTTGGTGTAGATGAGGCGAAGGGAGCAGAACTGGGAAGCCTTGAGCACAACTTACAGCAGTTACCATTTTGAAAATGATATTCTCTCATTTCAGGGCACATTGGGAGGTAGTGGAACTCTCAGTGAAGAAAATCTCTCACTTTATTTAGTGTGGTAATGGATCATGAAGTGGGTTGAAAGATTTGTTTGTGGACTAGGTTGAGGGTCAACCATTTTTGGACCCTATCATAACAGCGAATTGTTTTAAAAAATTTTATTAGCTTCTTTGATCTGAGGTGTAAAATTAAGTGATGTCAATTTTTTTCCCTTTGCCAGGCTCCAATTGTTAAATAGGCTCCAATTGTTAAATAAAAAGTCATGTCTAACACATTCAGCCCCTGTGCCATTTTCAAGTAATTATTGTGTACAGATAACTTGGAAAATTTACATCTGCATATGTTTACAAATGTATCAGCTGCTCAAGAATATTGTAAAAACATGTGTGTGTGTGTGTGTGTGTGTGTGTGTGTTACAGAACTACATTGCTTACTGTTAAGTAAATTTCACAAAATGTGCAGACAATTAACACATTTGTATACAGTGCCTTATTAATTTGGACTGGATTTTTGTTTTTCTGAGTTGTTGTGCATATTGATCATTTTTAAATGGTTGACTGTATGATATACGTGTCTTGTCAAGTAATGACAGCCAACTAAAGGAAAGATAATGCCCTCCATGATATGAAAATGACTGGCAACTGGTTCATCATGAAATTAGATATACCGTGTCAGTGATTACAGGGTCTCAAAATAACTAGATAATAAAGTGAAATTGTGTGCGTATGGAATAATGGCCCAATAAAACTACCAGCTCTTTCTGTTTAGTAGTTTACAATTTTCCCATTTCATCACTTTTTTTATGATATTTAAACCTATAAATCCAGTTACCAATTAAGTAAGAATGATTTATTTTTTAATAAAACTGCACATGTGCCTGGAAAATAGTTCCCACTGTGGAGTGAATCACTGATTGTTTCTTCTAGTTTGTGAATGGAACCAACAGAAGTTTTCTACACCTTAATGAGATATCATTGACATGTTGCTGCGAATAAACTAACCAGTTTACTACCTTTATTTCTAGTTCATTTGTTAATATCACTGCTTGACAATTGCTACAGGACAATGAAATTTTCATATGCATTGTTATGTTGCGGCCACATATTTCCTTGAAGTTATTAGTACTGTGAAGCAATCTATCTCAATGATACACATAATAGCAGTACGAAGTCCAACTGAAAAGACAAACTTGATGTGTTGAATTTTTAACCCCAAGACACTGTCAGGGGTGAAGGAAGTCGTTGGTAGTGTTGTATTTAAGAGTATGGTGAGTACTGCTGTTGGAGTATCACTACATGGTGTCACTCGGGTGACAGTTGGTCAGCTTGAGATGAATTGGTGTCACCACATTTCACAATATACTCTGTTGAAATCCATAGTCGGAGACCCGTATGGTGCATTCCACCAATTGCAACACACTTTCATTTTATAAAGTGTGACATAGTTATCAAAAATGAGTGGTACAGGATTGCAAAGGTATTTTTTCATTGTTTGTTAAATGACCAAGTTAGTTACACACTGTGTCTGATTTCAGCTTTCTGTTGCAGCTGTTTTCTCATATAAAAATAAAAGAAAATATCTTCTGAGCATAAAAAGAATGGAAAACTCAGGATGGAATAGCAATAATATAAAATGTTAAGTTGCAGACAGGCACAATTAAAAAGATACTTACACAAAGCTTTCAGCCACAGCTTTCATCAGCAAAAGAGAAACACACACCATTCATACACACAGGCAGCATTCAGAAGATTTTTTTCGCTTAGATTTGATGATGAAGATGACTGCAGTGGACAGCTGAAATCGTAGTACTTGGCGGGTTCATGCTTGGCTACCATACGGCCCCAGCCTTTGCAGCATTTTTTCCCTTCCGTGTTGCATGTCTATCCTCTTGCTATTTTTTTCCACTCCCTGGGGAATATGTCTGGAATATTCTTGAGAATGTTCTGTATTCTGTCGCTGATGTACAAATGCTCTCGCATTTCTTTTTCACTCCCTTTTCCTTTCTTTGTTTCCCTTCTTCTCTCGTTCTCCGCATCAGCATCTTCTTTCCCCCTGCATGCTCCTGAAGGCCGACACACGCGCCTGACGCGTAACAGGTGACTGGGTAACGCATTATTCCCAGCCACAGGTCTACAGATAGGCGGCTGTGCCCCCTTGTGAAGGGGGCCCCCTGTTGGAAGGAGCAGCCACCAGAGACACTGGCAATCGTGGTGGGATTTTCTCGCAATGAGTCAATCATCTTCCCACTCAACTTCAACAAAACGTAAATGCAACAAGGCTAATGATTCAAAGTCCCTTGCTGCTGCACCATGGTTCCTCATGGTCTCACGTACTCAAGACGGTCAGTCCTTCGCCACGGTAAATCCGTTTATTATTCAGAATGATGTAGATGCAATTTCTGGCCCCGTGATATCTTGCTCTCATTTACGAAATGGCCACTTCTGATGCTCAAGCACAACAACTGCTTGCTGCCTTGCTTCTCCACAGTTACCCTGTTCGTGTCGAGGCCCAAAGAACTTTGAAATCTTCCCATGGTGTAATTTACACCAGGCTGTTCGACGGCCTAACTGAGACCGAAATACAGTCTTACCTCTGATCAGGGTGTCATTGCCGTTCATTGTGTAATAAAAAAAAAGGTAGATTCCTCCTTAGTGCCCACCTGAGCTGTCTTTCTCACCTTCGATAGAGTGGTGCTTCCGTCCACGCTCAAAGCAGACAATGACATCACGGTCCAGCCATACATTCCGAACCCAATGCACTTCTACCAGTGTCATCATTCTAACCACACTACAACGTCTTGTCGACACCCAGCGAAATGTGTCACCTGTGGTAAGGACGCACACAAGGGCGATTGTCCACCTCCTCCTTCACACTGTATCAACTGCAATGGTGGCCATGCCGCCTCCTCTCAGTAGTGTCCAGTGTATCTTGAGTGGGCTGTTCAAGAGATTTTGGTAAAGGAAAATGTGCCTTATCCAGTTGCTCGTAAGTTACTGGCTAGTCGCAAACCCTGTGTTCTCCCGTCTGGTACCTATAGTTCTCAGAATGAGATTTTCACACTGCAGCGGAGTGTGCGCTGATATGAAACTTCCAGACAGATTAAAACTGTGTGCCAGACCGACACTCGAACTCGGGACCTTTGCCTTTGGCGGGCAAGTGCTCTACCATCTGAACTACCCAAGCACGACTCACGTCCCGTCCTCACAGCTTCACTTCTGCCAGTACCTCGCCTCCTACCTTCCAATTCCCGAGTTCGAGTCTGAGTCCGGCACATAGTTTTAATCTGCCAGGAAGTTTCATATCAGCGCACACTCCGCTGCAGAGTGAAAATCTCATTCTGGAAACACCCCAGGCTGTAGCTAAACCATGTCTCCACAATATCCTTTCTTTCAGGAGTGCTAGTTCTGCAAGATTCGCAGGAAAGCTTCTGTAAAGTGTGGAAGGTAGGAGACGAGGTACTGGCAGAAGTAAAGCTGTGAGGATGGGGCGTGAGTCGTGCTTGGGTAGCTCAGATGGTAGAGTCTCGGTCCGGCCCAAATTTTTAATCTGCCAGGCAGTTTCACCTACAGTTCTGTTCTTGTTACCCCTCACTCCATGACGGACGTGGCTACGCAGATATGCAACCTCCAATTCAGCTCTGAGGTTGTGAAATCGCCCAGTCAATGTAGCATCACCAACCCCCTCCCCCTCACCCATCAAGTTGTGCAACAAGCCATCAAACTCTTGCCTCAAGGGGCAAAACCACCTTCATCTACCCAGAAAGGCTCAAAGAAGTCCTCCAAAGGCAAACGGTCTTCTCCTTCGCCACCTCGAAGATCCTCTTCGATGGTGTTGGCACGTGATACCTTAGCCCGGCCAGCCTTGGTGTCACTGGTGTGCACCAACAACTGTTTTTTAGCATTGGACCCCCAGACCAACTGAACAAACAAGCTGATGCTTATGTGGACCCATGGAGTACATCCTCCTACTTCTGTGCTCTGTAGCAGCTCCTCTTCCCCAGCTGTCACCCGGCAGCCGCTGAGGTGACACCCTGTCTCATCATCATGACTCTTTTCCAATGGAACGTTTGCGGCCTTCAGTCCCACAATGAGGATTTACGGCTGCTTTTAGTGTGGCAGAATCCCCTTGTACTCTGCCTTCAGGAAACGAAATTGCGCCCTCACGACCGCTTCGAGCTTTCACATTTCTTACTGATTCGTTTTGACCTTCCCCCTGAGCTGGGCATTCCCTCTCATGGGGGCGTTGTGCTGCTCATATGGGATGACATTCATAGTCAGCCCATTTTGCCGACTACCAGTCTTCAAGTTGTGACAGTTCGCCTTCTCCTTCCCCACTGGATTTTTTCTCTCTGTACTATCTATGTCCCTGCATCATTCACTGTCACCAGGGCAGACTTCCTTCAATTTATTGGGCAGCTACCTCCTCTGTTTTTGCTACTTGGTGACTTTAATGCACATCATTCCATTTGGGATTCTCCCAGGACCTGTCAGAGAGGTGCCGTCTTGGCTGACCTTCTTAACCTCTTCTGCCTTAACACTGGAGCACCCAATTTCCTTTCTGACTCCTTGCACACCTATTCCCATTTGGCCCTATCCTTTTGCACTGCCCAGCTTGCCCATCGTCTAGAGTGGTCCATTCTTTCTGAGTCCTACCCGAGCGACCATTTCCCGTGTGCTCTCCGCATGCATGCCCAAATGGTAGCTCACTAAGGCTGACTGGCAGCTTTATCCCTCCCTGGCGACCTTCGAAGAACAAGATTTCCCCAGTTGTGATGACCAGGTGGACTATCTCACGTCGTGTCCCAGTCCTGTGGACGGAGGCATGCCTCGACGCAATTCGTGCACGGAGACGTGCTCTCCGCATTCTTAACTGCCACCCTGCGCCGGAAAACTGCGTTCATTATAAACAGATGCATGCAAAATGTCATAGAGTTCTCTGGGATAGCAAAAGGACTAGCTGGATTTCATTCACTAGTTCTTTAACAGTTCCACACCTTCCTCTGTCGTTTGGGCCAACCTCAGATGGCTCTCTCGAACCAAGATCCATTCCCCAATTTCCGGCCTGACAGTAGCTAACAATGTCGTCGTGGACCCTATTGCTATCTCCAACACCTTGGGCCAATTTTGCAGGAGTTTTGAGCTCTTCCCACTATCACCCTGCTTTCATCCATCGGAAGTGAGTGGAGGACGCTCAGGCGATACCCTTCTCTTCTCAGAATCATGAGTAATACAGTGCTGCCTTCACTATGCTGGAGTTCAGACACGCTCTCAGTTCATCCTGATCCTCCACCCCAGGGCCAAACGCCATCCATAGTCAAATGGTGCAGCACCTTTCTCTTGAGGGCAAGCACTTTCTGCTTAACACGTATAACCACATCTGCTTAACACGTACAACCACATCTGGCTGAGGGCACATCCTGGACACTGGCCTGAAGCCACCATCATACCCACACCTAGGCCCGGTAAGGACAAAAACCTTCCTTCTACCTACCGCCCCATCTCTCTTACCAGCTATGCCTGCAAGTTGATGGAACATATGAATCATGCCTGGCTGGTGTGGTGGCTCGAGTCTCGCTATTTACTAACGAATGCACAGTGTGGATTTCGAACACGTCATTCTGCAGTTGACCATCTCGTTACTTTGTCCACCCATGTTATGAATGGTTTTCTGCGGAAATCCCAGACTGTGGCCGTGTTACTCGATTTGGAGAAGGCCTACCCCACCTGCTGGAGAACTGGTATCCTCCATACTCTTTACACGTGGGGCTTCCATGGGCGCCTGCCGTTTTCTTCAGGCATTTTTACAAGACCGAGTTTTCAAGGTGCTTGTGGGTTCTGCCATGTTGGACACCTTTATCCAGGAAAATGGTGTGCTTCAGTGTTCCATCCTGAGTGTCATCCTCTTTGCTATCGCCGTTAACCCTATAATGGCCTGTCTCCTGCTGGGCATCTCCAGCTCTGTTTTTGTAGACGATTGTGCCATCTATTGCAGTTCTTCATGGACCTGTCTCACTGAGCGGCATCTTCAGCGCTGTCTTGATCGTCTTCACTCCTGGAGTATCAACAATGGCTTCTGCTTTACCCTGACAAAACCGTCTGTACGAATTTCTGGCGGTGCACTTGGTTTCTCCCACCATCTCTACATCTTGAGCCTGTTGCCCTTCCATTAGTTGAAACTACGAAATTTCTGGGGCTCATGCTCGATAGGAAACTCTTGGACTTCCCCTGTGTCTTACCTGACAGCCCGCTCGCTGTAGCAGATCGCTTGACAGCCCGCTGTAGGAGATCGCTCAATCTCCTACGTGTCCTCAATGGTACTTCCTGGGGTACTGATCGAACCACCCTCCTCCGTTTGTACCGGTCCCTCGTCCATTCGAAACTAGACTATGGGTGCTTTGTTTCTGCATCTGCAAGCCCATCCCTCTTCCCGCTGTCTCAACACTATCCACCATCGTGGCATCCGTTCGGCCACGGGCGCCTTTTACACCAGCCCGGTTCATGCTGAAGCTGCTGAACTACCACTGTCCTACCGCAGTGACTTTCTAGCAGATATGCATGCCATTTGTCTGCCATGCATGGCCACCCCCCTATGCTTCCTCCTGTGATGATTCCTTTGATCATCAGTATGGGGCTCATCTGTTACCTCCTGGAGTCCGCTTTCGCCACTTGCTACAGTGGCCTAACTTCACACTACCTTGAACTTTCCCAGTGGGTGTGAACCCTTCACCACCTTGGCTTTGTGAAGTGGCCTATGTTAACCTTGGCCTTCATTCGCTTCCCAAGGACACTACTCCAGCCTAGGTATATCACCTCCAGTTTCATGACCTTCGCGATAGTACCTTTGTCTACACTAATGGCTCTCAGACTGATCATGGGGTCCGGTGTCCCTTCGACATTGTCTCCTGTATCTTTGTGGCACACTCCTCGGTATTTACAGCCGAGCTCTCTGCTCAGACTCACTCAGTGCCCTCCAAAGTCTGTGTGTGCTTTACACTCCTCATCCCTTAGTGCAGCGGGTCCAGGAAAACTGTCACTTGGTCACTCTTCATGGAGCCAGTGTCATATTTCTGTGGGTCCGTGGTCATGTCGGTCTGCCAGGAAAAGAGGCTTGCTGATGCTGCTGCCAAGGCTGCAGTCCTCGTTCCTCAGGCCGTGAGTACCTGTATTCCCTCCAATGATCTCTTCGTTGCCATCTGTCAGGAGGTGGTGTCCATTTGGCATTGCCAGTGGTCCTCCCTTCACGGGAATGAGCTTTGGCTTTTTAAGTTGGTCCCAGCACCTTTGGCGACCTACTGTTGGCCATCCCGCTGGGAGAAGATTATTTTAACTCGGCTCCGGGAGAAGATTATTTTAACTCGGCTGCGTATTGTGCACTGCCTTTTTAGCCATCGTCATTTGCTGAGTGACGCTCCCTCACCACTTTGTACACATTGTGCCCAAATTTTAACTCTCTGCCACTTCCTGCTGGAATGCTCTTTTTTTATTTTATTTTATTTACTTTTTTTAACAATTTTATTTACTTTTTTTTTAACAATTTACTTTCCAGCTTGGGTTTGCCGTCTGCTTTATCAGCCGGTTTAGCAAATGGGGGGTGGGCTGTCAACCGCATTTTACTTTTTATCTGCTGTAGCAATATGGCGAAGGCCATGTAATTTTTAGTTTTGGACCTCCGTTTCTGTATGGTGTTTTTTAGCCCTTTTTGCATGTGCCTGTTTTTAGCTGTCTCCTATTCTGTCCACTGGGACTGACTCCTCTGTGTGTTCGTGTTCTACAGTTTTGACTTGGGCGCGTATGACCCCAGTTGTTTTTTGAGCCGCAAAGCAAAACAAAACAAAACAAATGTTACCAATTTAAGAGACACTGAAGCACAACAGTTAGGGTAGATGTGGAGTCACCACAGTCTGGTTGGATGTTTTGACTAATTAAAAAAACATAACTACACATCTCCACAGAAGAGTTGGGAAAGGTGAACTGTTGTACAGGGAATGTTTTATATTTTTCTGGTAGAGTGTACCATTAATTTTTATGAATGACAACAATCATCTCAACAGAACTGGCCATATAGCCTGAACAATAAAATGTGATAACATGGAGTGAACATATAGCCAGGCCCAAACCCTCTAGAGCATCTGTGGGATGTTCTCAGAAGACATTCTGTGCAGAAAATTTTAACCTTGCACGTAGTGAGGGAGGAACACAAATGTACTGCCTGGTACTACCTATGTTAACAAAGGCTATAACACAATATGGAGTGGTTCCTTAGCAATTATCAAGCAGAGTATTTGTATGGAACATTATTAAATGCTGTTATTTATCTTTTCAGCACTTTGCCATTTACGTCAACAATGCTGCTACACTATACCTGGGACCGACAGTTGCATGCTTTCTCCACAATTATCTGTTATAACCTGAGGTTGTGTACTCCATCAGAATTGTTTCCAATACAGCTTTCTTTGTGAAAGCTAGAGTAAAGCTACAGTATATTATAAAAGTACAAAAAAAATCAACTACATGATGTTCACAAATAATCAAGGGCATACTATGCAGTAGCCAGTTTATATTGTCCTGTAAAAGTAGTACTCCTCCTAAAGAAGAGATGTATAACCAGAGTTTACTTATGTTTGTGCTGTTAAAAGAGAAAGAAATGTTAGACTCTAAACCTATAGCAGACTATGCTAAGAAGTTAACATTGTTAAACTGTTACCTATATAACATCACAAGATTTTAGCCTCATGGAAATAGAAATTTATCTCTATTTTTATATATTGTAGGATAAAACATGAAGATATGAAAGTAAATTGATATAGTTAAAGGAACAAGAGTATATCAGTGGCATATTTACAAAAATATCTTACGCAAATGTATTTCATATTCATTTGTCTTCCATTTATTGCACAAGTTCAGTTTCCATCTTTTTGTGCTGTTTTAGTAAGCACCCTAAACGAGGCCAGCTCGTGTTTCTTAGAATTCAGTGCCGAATAGTATCAGGCATGTCTGAAAAATTCCCTCGTACTTCTTCCTTGCTTGTAATTTTGTGTGGGTTGCACCTTCTGGTGGACACTGGCATATATTTTTGCTCACTTTGTAAGAATTAGGTGCCATCCATGACACTGACTGTTGTACTATCAGAGTATTGAGCAGGGCAAAAAGAAAGAAACAAGTTCACATAATTCAAGGAAGGTATGGCAGAAGACCAAACACAGAAATTCACACAAGATCTCTGGAATCTTAACTGATGTTACAGACATTCAGTACAAGAAATGCATATTGCTAAATGTTATCAAAATTCTTGCCAAGCACAACGCTTCACTGTATGTAGATTCAAAACCAGTAAGCATGAGATTTTTAATTTCAGAAATCATACAAGGGGGATCGCCTCTGGTGCACCTGTGAAATGAAAGAACATCCATCTTCTTATCAGTGCAATGATGAAGTAGGTGTTTTAATATCACAATTTGTGGTGACGTTGATGAGGTGAAGAATGTACTGTCTCCAGTCCTCATCAAACTGTAGGATTAGCCAGTGTTGTAACATTTTAAGATGTTCCAGCAGTTGTTACATTCCATAAAAATAAATGGGTCATATACCATTCTTTATGACATTGCACAGCATATTGAATTTTGGCAGATCTCTAGGTTCTCCATTTCTCATATCATGGTGATTTACTTTCCCTTTCATCTGAATTGTATCTTCACCAAAGAAACAAAATTATCTGGAAAACTCTCATCCTCCTTGTCACTGTGTTATCATTTTGTGTAAGGCTATGTAATAACTTTGACTGACACAGCCTAAAATTAATTTGCTTATCAAAAAGGATACCACGCAAGTTTCCAGAGGAGCTGCATTATGCATCAGTTCTGCAGATTTTTTGTGTAGACTTCCCTGATTTATTGCTTACATAAAGCAGTGCATTGCACTTTTGTTTATGCATAGGTCTTGTCTCTTCACAATGTTAAAGAACCATCATTAACGTCATGGCATAGAGCTGTAATTATAAAACACGCAGTTGGGGTTGTACAAATGCAACCAAATCCATTTTTGCCAGTTCCAGTACACATTATGCTTGCTACAGATAATGTATTAATTTCTCTCTCACATGATCATAGTGTTAATGTCAGAAGCTCTCCTGTCATGTCAGTAGCATGCAAATTACAGATAAAGCTTCCAGAGGTTTTGTTTAGAGTGGTACTCTGAGCAATCCTCTGTTGTACTTACTCAGTTGTGATAATTGTTTCATTCTTCTTAACTGATCCTGTATAAAGACGTCATTGTGGAACAGAGGGGTCCAATTAGATTCTATGCCCTGATACAAAACAACAAATTATCTGCCATTTTATAAATAAAACGAGATTGTTAGAACAGTGGTACTACTGGGTGCATTTGTGTGTATCGTGTGGTGCAGTCTTTTGCGTCTGGAGATGAAATTAAATGATGAGTACCTCTTTTTGCTGGTTTCTCTTCTGAAGAATTTATCAACATATTTTTATAAGTAGCATTAAGAAATGATGAAGAATATACAATCTTCGTGATTTCTCTTGAAGGGAAGCCTTGTGAACCCCGTGTGTGGTCATGAAGGCTGTAGGTGTAGATACATTATTTGCAACAACTGCTAGGTTAGTAGTGTCTACATAGTAAATGGACCTATTGTTTTTTAATGCAATGAGGAGTTCTATATATGACTATTTCATTGTTGGAATCATTATTTGATATGAACAGACATTTCTGCATGTTTCAAAGAAAATTGTTTAAGAGATGCATCAGATTTTAAAAGGTAAAGGAACCTTCACTTGTCTTTAAATTTTTCTGTGTGTGATTCTTGAAGAAGTGTGATTACTTTGTCAAAGTAAGGATTTGAAAGTTGATTGCTGATAGCTTTGGATTGTTGTTTGTATTGTGGAGGTGATCAGAATTGTAAGCTCTTGCCGAGTAGGGTGTGGCAATTTTACTTTGTCTAGTATATGTCTTTCATTTGTAATACAGAAAAATTTTCAGTTACTTGAAAATTCTGTCAGATGAGTGAAAGGTGTAATCTATGTACTAATGAGATGTACTCACAAACCAAAGTAATTGTGAAGAGAAGAAAGAGCGAGCTTGCTTGCTATGTAGTTGTTTGTGTAAAGACACTGTGTTGAAGATACGTGGAACCATTCCATAATGCCTAGTCCTTCATAGTGTGTGAATTGCCGTTTTAATAGATTACTTTAAGCATTTTCTTAAGTTCCTTAAAATGTGATGATACTTTTGCTCTGCGCATTCATTCAGCTCGCTTAATATTTTCTTGGTTTTGTATCAGGCATTCTCTTGTTGAAACATATATAATTTAGTGTTTTCCACTGTTGAAAAGTCAAATGTTTGTTGCAATTGGTTTTCCCAAGGGCCACATATTTATCACAACAGAGCATACAATTTTGTATCAATACATTCCTTTCTCATAGTGGAGAAACAGTAAAAGTGTTGCATATCATCAGAAATTGCTTCAGAATATTAATTATTGTGGTGATTAACATTTCACCACCATAATGGAATAATTTTGTAGTGACATCAGTTGTTCTCAAATCATCAAGAGCTGTGCACTGTGCACAGGATATCCCACATATTGTGGGCCATCATAATATTTATCCTGCATTTACTGTTGCTACCTGTAACACTTCGTCTACCATGGTATTGGAGCTACTATAATATTTAAAACACCTTATACTGCTCTTTTACATGTAATGGCATCTGATAGCTTCTACAGGGAAGTACACAGTCAGTGTTTAAAGTGAAAACTCATCAAAAATAATCAGAAACGTGCAATAAATTAACTCCCAGACTGTCGGGAACTCTCATCATCAGAAAATGTAGAGGTGGAAAAAATGTTTAGCAGGTTGTATGATAGAGCAGTCATTAACATCTGAACATGGATAAATTTAAATTTAACAAATTAATCCAAAGGAAGAATTATTATCAGTGTACAAGCAAGTGAGCAACACGGTGTAAAGAGCTCTTATGGAAGCTATTGGCAGCCTGAGAAACAAGCAAAGTGTTCCTTCCCAACACTAGGTGGGTGCAGGGACGCCAACAAGCATTTAACAGGTACTTAACATTTAAAGTGTAGCATGTTTCTGCATCTCTTGAACAAAAAATAACATTGCAAATATTAATAAATGCCATATCACCGCACACTTCCTTTCCTGAGCTTTCAAATGCCATTACCGCAGTAGATAATGTAATAAATAACTGTTCCATTACAGTTAGGTTTTGGGAATTAAATCCTTGAACAACATTTTAAAATTTTCCATTTTACTGAATAATGGCCTTGAGGAACATCAATTGAAAGTCAACTTTTTCTTGTATCATGAACTGTGCCATTACTTTGTTAAAACTGAAAGCCTTCATGTTTTCTTCGCATCTCCTCCCCCTCCCCCTCCCCCCACCACCACCACCTCCCAAAATGCATACAAACACACAAGTTAAATGAAGCCTGCCGCTACAGTGCTAACAGCATTTGTGTGTGCTACCATCATCAGCACATACTACTTACACCAACTCTGCTACATACTTCATATTGATTTGTGGAGAGGAAATATTAAGTTAACATATATAGCATAGGTTTGCAGAAGCCTCAGGTGAGCATATTAGTTACTCTATTTTAGCACAAGGTCTACATATTTTAATTTTTTGTGGTATCATGTTCCCCTTTTTATCTTGCATTATCGTATGTATAATTTTTAAGGCTCTGTGTAGTTACGTTACATGGCTACTGATAATTATTTCCATGTGGATATATTGCTCAACTTATAGGTTTATTTTGTGAAGTTCATACCATGTCCACCTGTTTGGTCATAATAGTAATAAATTGATTTTCTCAACAAGGACTTACCTATTTCTCCATTAGCTACTTTGCTCTTTATGCATTGTTTTTTTTTTTTTAGAAGTCTGAATCACATCCTTGTTGCCAAATCATCTCTGGCTTGATGTTAGTTATTCAAATATTCACTGTTGTCTAAAATGTAAGTATGAATCTTTGTCAGCTTTCATCATCTTCTTTGTCTTCTGCCTGTATCCAGAAAACAAAACTAATGCAACTTGAGGACTTGTACATGATGAACAACTTCTGGTCCAACACAAGACTATCCCCAGCAACCTCATATAGCTGAAATACAGGAAACAAGATTAGTCAAGATTTCGTAACACAATGCTGATTATATTTATTATAGTGAGAGGTTGTGATCTTACCCAAATAAAAAGTTTAGGAATAGTCTCACCTGAATTTTTGTTCTCGTCAGTGTTTTAAACACACACACACACACACACACACACACACACACACACACACACACACACACACACACTCTAAGCAATTCCCATTGGTATCAAAAATAGGGGGAAAAGGAGCTTTTGAGGAACATACATGCATTCTCCTTTCGTATTCTTTTCACAGTAATTTCTCTCATCATGTTGGGGTCGTAAAAGAAACCTGCTGTGGAGCCTATTTATGCCGTGGCAAGTTTATTTCTAGTATTTCCCACTTTGCATTTGCTGCTTTTACTGGTCAAATTTAAATATGAGTTTTCCTCCCTTTACCAAAACAGTTATGGTTCCTACACAGCTATTTATTACATGAATTGCTACAATGTGAAAGCACCACAGCCCTTGTTTGACCCAGGTTTCAACATTTCCCTTAAAATTTCAAAGTCAAAAAGCAGTTTGCAACTGCTAAAGAATATTCATCATCATGTTGGCTTTCAGTTTAGCATCTTAATGGTTAATACAGACTTTAATAAAATTCATGTTTGAATGTTGTAAATTAAGTTACGAACAGTAATTTAAGAGATAAAAGGGCTGTGCTTACAAGCAGAAATCAACAACAAATTGATTTCACTGTTCATATCATTATTTCAAAGTCTTGAGCCATTACAACTGTAGCCCCCTCTCATTAATATTATAAGAGAGGCAGGAGTTGGACAAAATACACTTTTGTCTTCTGTTTCTACAAAGGAAATGATTACATGAGGGAGGGGGAGGGGGGGGGGGTACTGTTTCTTGTTTGATTCTAGTAAGCCTGGCCCTTTGACATATTTGATAAGATTTTTAATGATAAATCTAACTCTTTCTATGCAGTGGAATGTGACTGACTAATAAGAAGACTGATTTTGTAGTAAGTTGTTTCCCTTGGTTTTTGGAGGAGAGAATTAGGAAGAGAAGATAATCTTTTCTCTGACTGGATGTAGCAGGGTCTGCACAGGTGTACTATAAGAAATGCCACAAATTTTATCTGATGATAAGTGAGGCAGCTCCTCATTTGTCACTTGTGGTGCTGTTTGTTATGTAGATGTAAGCCATAAGTAACAGCTGGTACATGTATGTTAAAAAGAAGAAGAAATAAATGGAAACATTATTTTAATTTTCATTCTGTGTTTTTCTTTCTATTTTTGCTACATGTTTAGTTCAAGATTGTTTTCACATTTGTTCATATGTAACTGATTTGTTGTGAAAATAACTGCCTAATTACAAAAGAACACCACATACAATCACACTAGTTCTGCTTATGTTAGAAATGTGTTTTGCTAGTTACCTTATATCCACATGCACTCACAGTGGAAAATGTGCCATGATACACATCAAATGCCATCACAACGGTGCAATGATTAAATTATACATACTATGAGGGGCCAACACTTACATATGCCAACCTGACAAGAAGTTGATACATTGTTTCAGTTAAATTACATAAGCTACAAGTTATATTCAGAGCAAATGGCTTTTTTCCCTAACTGACAGCTGGGATGTTATTTTCAATATTGTGTGTACCAGTAGTAAGGGCCACACACATTTAAGTGCAGTTATCTAATGGTGTTTAACTTAGTATGAAAAAATTGACAAAACAATAGTTAATTGTATAAAAATAAAATTTCTATTCAGAAATTTGTTGAATTTTGAATGAGACTGCTGGATGTACATGCGTTGCAATTCCCATTACAGCAAATAGTAAGAAAATAAATAACAGCAAATGTAAATTCTGAATCACAGGTTCTATCTTCAAGGGAGAAAAGAGGAAATGGTTAGGAGAAACTGGATGGGGAAAATTGAGGACAAGGAGGAGGGGGGCGGGGGGGGGGGGGGGGGGGGGTTACAGAGAGCAATCAAAACCTATGCTAAGGAGGAGGGAAGAACCTGTGGTAATATTTATTTTGTTGTTTCTATGTACTGTACACAGTGTTGCCTTTCATGAAGGTTAGTACAGGTCAGTCAACCCCCATCTCTTCGTGGATAAAAAAAATAAACCAGATAAATACTGGCACCTATTTAAAGGCTGAGGAAAGAAAAATAGTGTGAACCAACCACTCTGATGAGAAAAGTAGTTTCATAATTGTAATTATTTTTGGAATAGGAGTAGCCCAGAATACTCATTATCACCTTACATTCAAATTTAGGTTCGATATCTGTCTAAATTTTACATCATTAGATAAGTGATCCAAGATTTTGATGCCAGAATAAATGTTACTCACAAGCAATCATTAGATTAGAAAATCTGGGATTTATTACTCACATTTTCCAGGTGTGTTGAAAGCCTGTTGAAAATGTAATAAACAGGAAAACACAAAACCTTTCTGTAAAATTTTAACTAAAGGGCTGCCCAAAGGCAATTTTTTTTCTGTGTAGTGTTCACTGAATGACTGTTTCAATTCCTTAATCACACCGAGCGAGGTGGCGCAGTGGTTAGCACACTGGACTCGCATTCGGGAGGACGACGGTTCAATCCCGTCTCCGGCCATCCTGATTTAGGTTTTCCGTGATTTCCCTAAATCGTTTCAGGCGAATGCCGAGATGGTTCCTTTGAAAGGGCACAGCCGATTTCCTTCCCAATCCTTCCCTAACCCAAGCTTGCGCTCCGTCTCTAATGACCTCGTTGTCGACTGGACGTTAAACACTAACCACCACCACCTTAATCACAATTAGTGTAGTGTGTGCAGACTTAAAATCCTTAAATGAATCAAAAACAGTCTAGACAATGTCAACAATTTGCACAGTCAATTTGAAGATATATTTTTAAGAATCTGCATAATGTATCAAGAGAACTACTCCAAAAAATTATTACACTTCAAAACACAGTGAAAATAAATAAGTTTTCAAATGTCAGTGAACATTGTTCTTATGGTTGAAGAAACAGAACTCAAGTTTCTGCAAAAGATCTTGAATGATTTATTTCCAAGAGTTTAAAATTTTCAGTTCCACTGTTTATTTGATCATATTTTGACTATAAAATATGGGATGGCATACAGCAAGTTATATTAACAAAAGTGACGTCAAACTATAGCCTCGCCTCTGTAATTTGTCACCACCTGATGATGTTACATGCTATCATTAACATGTTTTCCACATCTTTGACAATGACACCCGAGTCAGATAAAATTAAAAATTATGTGTCATGTTTAGTGGTAGGTCATCAGTATACGTAAAGAAAAGCACATCGCCCTAACTGTTTCCCATTTGTCAATCCTGGAAGACCCACTTCCCATTTTCTTGACGTTTAAGCAACTGTTGAGCTTTTCTCCTTGTTTCATGATACTACAGTAATATAATCCACTATCTGCACAAACTGCCAAAAGAAAATTTTTAACTCGAGGGAAAAAATACAAATTGTGGAACTTATTTTCAAAGAATATCTCAGTCTCTTGCTCCACATGTTGAAGGGAAACTATGGCGGAGTTTTACACTTTAATTCCTAAGTGCATATCACGTATATATGGAAGTTACCCAAGCTTTTGCTACTGACATAATTTTCATTAGCATCTGCTATAGCGAAGCACAGCTAAAAATGCTGGTATGTGGTGCTTTCTACACAGGAGGAGGAGGAGAAAGAATACTTTACAATGTTGTCTTATGTACTGATCCTACAAAATGTGCTCCAGCTGTTTATCTCTTAGTGTTATTAGGGCATGCTGTGTGTGGGAGCTACTTATGCTATGTCAACAAAGTATTTATTATTTTTTCCTTTGTGTTCTCCATAATATACATTACAGTGGCAAAATATCCTTTTCTATACATGCATTAACACAGAGTGAGGTGGCACAATGGTTAGACACTGGACTCAGTTTCATGATGATGATGATAGCTCAAATCCCCACCCAGCCAACCTGATTTGAGCTTTTCACTGTTCCTAAATCACTTCAGTTAATTACCAGAATAGTTTCTTTGAAAAGGGCAATTGATTTCTGTCTACAATGAGCTAGTTGTTGACAGAACATTAAACACTTACCTTCCTTCTTTCACTTGCACTAATGGGAGAAAAAAAAAAAACACACACACACACACACACACACACACACACACACACACAAAGTGTTCCACACACACTCCAAAGCACTTACAACAATAGTCAGAGTGACAATACTAATTACTGTGTCACCTGCTGCGTGCATGTACATATTATCCACTTACTTAGTTGCACAAACTCTACCAAAAATGCAGAGCCTGACAAGGAGAGCTGAAATTGTGCATTTTAGGATCACCAGACAAAATTCAATCACTTTTGTCCCAAAAGTTTGTGGAACCTCAACAAAACTGGCAATCACTATGATACACAGAAGCATGGGAGGAATGTTTAGGTGGAGATAACAATGTCTAGTAACTATAGACATGATGACCAGAATGAAAGGCATGGGATCATTGATCACTGTAAATGTTTCTTCAAAAGAGTTTTGCAAATAATTATTTTCTATCACCATTCAACATTAGTAAATAAATCTCCACTTATTTTCCACCTTCCATGCACAACACACAAGAAAGCGGTACCTGCTTTTGCTTTCAATTCTAGTTGGATAGCTTCTATTCAACTAAACTATGTTGTTTACTAGGTTACATAAAACCACTGTAATTTGGTGGAGGTGGAATAAACTGTCACGAAGAAGTTACAGAAAGTAACTTTGTCTTGCATAGCAACATAGGCATCGCTTGCTATGGATGTGAAGCGAATGCAAATATGTTTGTGAACAGCCAATCATAAGTAGTGAATGAGAAGATAAAGGCAGCTAGCAAGTTTTTTAGCCTTTGATTATAATACAACTTCTCAGGTACCAATGGCAGCTTCTACAGAACTGTAAAATTTATTCACTTTGGTGGCAAGTATTTGAACTACACTCTTGCAACCCATTATAACCACGTCAAGCTGCACTGTATGGGCAGAACCTGAACTCCTCTGACAAAATTTCGGATACTGCTCAGTGGTATTTTCTGTGCGTTTTGGTAGAAGGTACCCTAGTCTCTGGTGGCAAGTTGCAGCGTAACTGAGGAGCATGTGGGTTTTTTTTTTTTTAAAAAAAAACTCTCAATACATGCAAAAAAAATTTAAATTGAGTGATGTGTCGAAATGGTGTTATATTGACCTTTTACATCAACCCTGCACCAAGTTTTAGCACAAGTCAACCACTACTACGTGTACAAATACTCCAAATCACAAGGTTTTAGCAAAACACAATATATGTATTCTTACAGTTACAGCAAAAGACGACAAATTGCAATATAATTACTCTCTCGTGTCTCAGCTCTCTTTCTGCAGCAAACAGTTAATAATAATAATAATAATAATAATAATAATAATAATAATAGAGTACACTAGTTCTTTAAGCAATGTTACTCATTGTTGTAGCAGTATTTACTGGCAGGAATAGTGTTGCAACAAGACTACATTGTTGTCAGAACACCTGCAGCGTACTTTTAGGTAAGTATTGACTTGACGTTAATATTTCTTCACCTCCGTGTGGAGTAGTGGACATCCAGAATGTAAAAAGGAAGAAAACAGTGATAGTGAATACCATTAGAAAAAGGAATTATGAAGTTGGGCCTATTTATGGCTGTTGCTTTCCAAGGAGTATCTGATCTGGCACGTCACAAAGGATAGGTTATCCTATCTAGCAAGCAGATTGCATGGAGCAGGATGGTTGCTTGAGGGGGAAAGGGGAGAAGGCAACAGAATAGGAAAGAATCTTAAGGAGATAACTATTGCCATTAAGAATGAAATTTAAAAAAAAATTTGCAAGAGCCATCATGGTAAGGGAAAGTCTACAAGAGGTTTTTTGCATTCGGATCTCACATTCAATAAAATGTTCAGGAGATTCTGTGAAGAAAGAAAGAAAGAAAGAAAGAATTTAGGAGTGAAACAATGCTCCTTATCAAAATACAAACATATGAACTATCATTCAGGACACCTCATAGTGATACCTGCTCCACTTGTAAGGTTGGTTTAATGAAAATGAAAGCAGAAATATGTCTGCAGAAGAAGAATGAACTGCGAACTAGATCCCAGGTTACGTAAAGCTTGTGCACAACAGCTTTATGATATAATGAAGGAAGATAATCCTACTGTCATTAAGATCTGCTTTGACATGCAGCAAAATCAGCCTATTCCAAAACTTATCAGTCAGTGATATTTTCCATGCTAGACAAGTATGGTTATAAAATCTGCATCATGATCCCAAGACTTCATACTTAGTGTTTGGTAGAACTGAGAAATCTTACAGAAAAAAGAAAGCATCTTGTCTCCTAAAGGATGCTGTGAAGTTTTAGAAGAGCATGGTACTCTCATAGTTCTAAACACAGACTGGTCTGCTAAAAATCTAAAAGATAGTCCACTAAAATCCAAGCTACCATTCAAAATGAACAGCTAGCATGTCATCTCATACAAGAAAGCAAAGAAAATTGTTAATATGTTAGTAAGTGATACATACTATGGAGATCCAGTACAGGCAAACACCCCGAGAAAGAAGAAACCATATGGGCAAACAGTACGAACATCCGCTCTTTTACCACAACAAAATGTGGTAAGTGGAGAAAGATGAGTGTGTCTTGCTAAAGTATTCTGAAATTCCAGATGATGCGAAGGAGTTTACAAAGATGCCCGAACTGAATAATGTGTCGATGGAAGAGGGAAAAACTTTACAATAAAAATGTGATCGTAACATTTAATACTTTTTGTGTTATTCATTAATATGTTGAATCGCATTGGTAATAGTGATATAAACTAAACAATTTTATGTTAAAATAGTTATTATTGCCATTACTGTATTATGTCACTTAACTTTTATTATTACAGTCTGTATTCTCAATAAAGTCAGAAACTATGAATTTAATAACATGCTGTACATAATATATGCAAAAATATGCATTTTACAGCAATGGACATGAAAAGATTAGTTGTGGAAAAAACACATGGAACTAAAGGCAACGTAACTGATACCAACACTAATTAGATAATTATATGCATCTATCGACTTTTGAAAAAAAAAAAAAAAAATGGAAAAATCACACCTGAATATATTGTTATAAAAATTAAATTTAAATATATTACATTACAATGACTTATTGATGTCAGTGAGATCTAGTAGTCGTGTAAAAATTCAAATCCTCAAACAATCTCTCTAGGTGAAAACAGAAAAGCTCAATTTATGAAAAACTGTATCTGTTGTATTTATTGAGCTTTGAAAAAAATTCTTCTCAATTACATTATTTTTGATTACTAACATCTTGTAATTTTTTTTCTACCTGTATTACACTTAAGTTATTTGCCCAACAGTGTCAATGTCAATGGGATGCGTTCTGTGTCTTGTGTGGAAACAAACTTATTCCATTCACTAACAGTACCTGCTCTTGACAACAGAAATGTCCATCTTACTCTTCATCCTCAAGCTGCTAAGAAACCAAGCTGACATTAGGTACTACTTAGGTTTGTTTTTCCAGCAGTTTTAGTTGTAAGTTAATAGTGATGCACAGCAGCATGAATGTACATTTATTGATGAAATCCTCAAGCTTGCACTAAGTGCTACTTGATTTATTTTCTTGTAGTCTTAGTTGTACGTTAATAGTGATACACAGCAGTGTACAGACATTTACTGATGAAGAGTTTGGAGTGGAAGAGCAGACCAATGATGTTATGTGTAAGCACAGGCTTCCGTGGCCATTGTTGCAACCAATAAAATTCTTCTAGGTATGTGACCCATCAGCAAATGGATACCTGAAGATGAAGGACATATCCAACTAGGACAGCGCACTAAGTCAGCAGTGGCAGAAAACCAGGATGGATGAAGGAAACAGAATTTTGAGAAGCTTATGTGCTGGTGAAACAGCCCCTTACCTTCAGGAGGAAGATTAGAGGGTTGACAAAAATACCAACAGACCCACCAACATGAATACAGAGGTTGGGTACAGACTTCTGGTATCCTGGCTGCCAACAGTAAAAGCACTACAGAATGGCAGCTCATGCGAAGCAACACACACAGGTAAGCAGGAGACCACAGCAGCTGTAGGTATACAGAGTACTGGCATACCTCAGCTGGAAATAGGCCCACCTGCGAGCCATTTCACATTCATCTATTTCCGTCAGTGGCAAGCAATTAAACAAACACCAATAAATGACATCTCTTTCTCAGTATCCAATACAATTATAACAGCCTCTTCTCCCAGTATTTAAGAACCAAAACAGTCCCCCAGCAGTTAAAAAAACAAAACAAAAAACAACTGAGAAATCATGAGAAATATTCTGTGTAGCAGTGTTGGTCAGCTTTCATACATGTTACTAAGTGCCTCATTTAATACACAGTTGTACTTAATTTTTTGATTCTATCAACTTCAGTAAAATTCAAACACAAAATATGATGGGGTATGTGATATATCATGACAGAGAAAGGAGACAGAGCCACTTGTTGTTCCAAAGTCATAACAAAACATATATGAGATATTAATCCACACACATCTACGTGATAATGGAGGGTAAACCTTCAAAACACATTTTGGAAATAATTAAGCAGTGACTGGTAGCAGTAACCTTGTTTTGTTCGTCATCAACAGCAGTCATGGTAAAGTGTAAACAAAAACGTTAATCAGTGTTTCAGTATTACCCCACAACAGACCACTGGAGATCACAGGTCCCTCATGCCAAAATACTCAAAAAATACCCCTGAAATTGCATCGGTGGAGTTTGATTTCATCCCGTGTATTCTAAGTAAAACACTGAACAAACTACGAATGATGTAGAAGGCATTCAGATTTGTTTCTACACACACAATATCTGTTCTTAGCCTCTTACTAGTTACCTACAACCATCCTCCAGTGGGCATCTTGATAAGTTATGTGTGATAAAGGAAAAGACAATATGGACAGCAGAGGGCCTATTCTGAATTTCCAAAGCTGCGGAATCTTTACTAAAGCTTTTGCCTCAAATTAGTGTGGGCTGTAACAGTCAGGCAATTTCTAATTTATAATCTCCCTGGCAATTATGGAAAATACTGCAAGTAATGACACAAAACTACATGCAGCATTCTATCACAGTTCCCTTTAGAAAAGTTTACTTGGAAACATCATTAACTTAGGCTAAATTATTCCACAATATAAACATATGAGATAAAGTAGCTATCACAACCCGCATTCACTCCATCATGAAGAATGTTTCCTACATAAAAAAATCAGGTGGTACGCAAATGATAAAGGACTCCATCCTATAGTACGCTACATGTCAGTTTATCTGTGTAGTTCTCTGTTTCTGATGATGAATTCATCCTTCCTCTTTTTCTAGATCTTACAAGTGTCAGATCAGAACAACTAAACTTTTGTGGAAATGCCAACTCAGTGAATTAAATTATAAACAAGTTCTATAACTTTATCGACATGTAATTAAAAACCATTCGCACCACGTTCCTTGTACATCACAAATTCCCAGATTGGAAAATTACTATGTTTAACACTAAAAAATCACTGAATTTTTATACCTTTTTGCACATTTGAAGTTCCATAACCAATAAGGGGAAGTCAAATGAATATGAGGCAGATGGTAAAAAAGTATTTAAAGTGTTTACTATTTCAGAAGTAATTGCCATAATTCTTAATACACTGCTCAAAAGAATGAAGGGGAACACTGATTTTGGGCATCTGCCATAATCCATTGAGCAATAATTTAGGACTCGGCGTATTATCCAATTAAATGTGTATCTTTCGCAAATTAAGTATACAACAAAACATCATTACTTCCTCTATCGTTTACAGAAAAAGAACTTAAATGTCTGAGAGGCATAAAAAAACAATCATTCATCCCATCATCCTGAGCATCAGTCTTTAAGAGGTTCAATAACATGTATTCCCTCTGCAACCATAAATCACAGCCTGACACCTATGTGGCATTGTCCATGTAAGTCTACAGAGGGTCACTCCGTGGCATCCGTTTCCATTCTTCAATGAGGGTCCATGAGAGTTCTTGGAGATCCCATTGTGGAACAGGATGATCGTGATAGCTGTCATGCATATCCCACATATGCGTAATCAGGGCTGCCACAAGTTTCCTCAAGCAAAATTCCCTGACATTTCCCCAATTTCCAGCCAAGCTTTAGCATTTTTTTCAGATATCAAGAGTAAGTTAAGATGTAAGTTGACAATCTGTCTTTGCAGCTACGGTACAAGAGACAATAGTGCAAATGAGGAAATGCCTTTAAAATCCTTGCAAACAGATGGCATTTCCTGATGCAAGCAAAACTCTTAAGTACTAACATCACCATCTTATGCAATGAACTGTTTTTAGATGGAGAAAGCAACCCAGATGGTATATGTGGTTCATTAAGATCTATGATGTTATTTTATTTTAATAAAACAAAACACATTTGGTGACAAAAATATGCATTTTCTTGGAGTCGCAAGACAGATTTAAAATACTTTCACTGATTTCAGAAATAACCTCAGAAAAAAGTAGGCCTCATGAAAGAAGAGTGTAAAGCGGAGAAGGATAGAGTAAAGCAACACTGTAGGTGACTGCCAATGAAATGTTGGCTCTACTGTGTTCATTATTGTTGGTTATTACTCACTGCGTTATATCTATTATTTTACAGGTATTGTGTGATTTTGCTTTCGAGGAATATATGAATACATAGCGTACAAACTGCCAGTGACTGCCACAATTTTCTTCTTCTTACTGTTCATACTTTCTAACATATAAACTCCTTTCGAAGTGCCAAAATGTACTAGAACAAATAAAATGTCTATAAAACGACATCTGTACTTGTGATGAGATAGTCACAATTCCTGAAGTCTATTGCTTATAGCCTCTGGCTTGCTGAGGAGCATCACAATCCTGGGTCCATGGATAAACCACAAAACCCACTGCATTACGCCACACACAAACAGACCTGACCTGTGAGCAGATCAGTGAGACTAGATCCGACGGTCAGGGCCTACACATTAGTAGGAACCGAATGGCTCAGATCAGTAGGTCCAATCCATTACAGATACCCCCAGAAACGGCCAGCAATCTTGGCCAGTTGCAGAAATCCACTCGTGTGGCCAGCTATTCAAGAGCCACAGACAGCATGTCGATGAAATGAGACCACGGTGATCAATCCATGCAACAGGTAATCTGTTCAAATACTCTGAGAATCAATAATAATGAGGATAAGTAGCAACTCACCATAAAGATGATTGCTGAACTGCAGACAGGCACATAGAAAAGACTATCACACTTTCACAAATAAATTTTCAGTCATAGCTTCTGTGAGAAAACTAGAGCACACATTCAATCACTCAGACAACTGACGGACACATGACCACCGTCTCTGGCCACTGCATCTACAGTCTCTGAGAATCAGACCCAAACAAACAACTCCTCATGCCTGCCTGCCTCCCGTCAGCAGCTGCTAGGCTAATGGCGACAAGCAAGCTGAGGGGAGTGGTAGGAAGTGGAAAAGCAGTTGGAATGAGGGAATAGGGGAAGTGGTGCACAAACTCAGCTGCACCTAGCCAGCAACAATACATGGCACCTCAGTAAACAAAACGTTTCATCTGCTGAGACAAAAATGAGATTTTTCCAGGTTTTTTTTTCCCCCAAGTTTCCCTGACATGTCTGAAATTCTCTGTTATCCACAACCTGTGGCAACCCTGATAATGGTGTTTAGGTCAGGACTCACTGCCACTTCCCTGTCCAGGCTTCACAGGCCATCTCTGCTGATGCCAACAACATAGGCCCAAGCATTAGAAGGAATTCAGAGCCACCATGGTACGCAACATCCACCACATGGTCCAACAGGATCTGTTTGATGCACTGTCTGCCAGTAAGGTGACCCTGAATGACGACAAGATCTGTACGGCTATCAACACTGAAGCCTCCCCACACCATCACAGAACCTTGGAAATCTGTAAATTTCCTGGACAACATAAAGCAGATACCATTCACCTCAGGTCTCTGTACATGAATACTGCATCAGAGGATATCTGAACTCAGCAGTGGCAAAGTTGCCTGTGGACATGGGAATGGTGAGCTGCAAGAAGTCGTGTAAAGTGGGGTACTCTAACAATGTCTGGATCCTTTCTTGTAACCTGTCCATTGCAGTCTGATCAAACACAGTGGCTCCAGTGGCCCTTCTGAGATTGTCTTTGCAGTGCAACAGCAGTATCTACCACAACACAGTGATGGTCAGATATCGGTCTTCCCACAAGGTTCTAATAAGTTAGTGACCCTGTCTGACACGCCTTGTATACTAACTTGTCTCCTTGTAGTGTTCCCACAACCTATGGACAGCACAAGGAGAGGCATTGGCACCTGCAGCAACACAAGCAAAAGTCCATATTCTGGATCAAAAAGACTGCCCTTGCAACAAGCACTGAATTAAGATGCTGCATTGCATATGCTTAGTTCAATACAATGTCCAGAAATTGCAACTGCCATCTGTATACCTCACTAGAAAACACTGGGGCACCGATACTCATTTCCTTCCGAGATGTCGCCTGACACTGTAATGTATAAAATAGGCAATAGATGGAAAATTATTCACACCATGCAATTAGAGCACAGGTACCACCTGCATCAAAATAGATCTAACATATCAGACATAGGTACAGGTGTTCCCCATAATTCTTTTAAAAAGTATAAATTTATCCCACTTGGAGACAAGATGGTCGGTTGCCTATGGAATTGTGATTCTACTCTGGTGTGCAATTCTTTGTCTGAAGCAAATTGACAGCCACACATTACCAAGGTTGTTTCAAGTATGCTGCAGAAGTTTTGCTGGAAAGCCCTTACATATCCTCCACACTGTCCCAATACCTCCCCAAGTGATTTCCATACCCTTGGTGCACTTACCAAAGACATTTGTGGCTGTCGATTTGATTCGAACGAAGAGATGCACGCCTGGGTACAATCATGGTTCTGTAGGTGACAGCAAACATTTTTCCATGAAGGCTTTGACCATCTTGTCTCACAGAGGGATAAATGTATTAAAAGCTATGGCAATTGCTTTTGAAATAATGAACAGTTTACTTACTCTTTCTTTTTAAATATCTGTCTTTGTTTCATTTGACAGTTGCTTATACATATGTGTAGAAACAGATCACTTACAACTTAAAAACAGAACAGCTGAGGAATTAAAATTCCATGTAAGAGGAAGAGGGAAATTTATATAAAGGCCAGAATAATCAAGATCTCATGTTACTTGCAAGCTGCAAGAAATACTATAATATTTTGAGGAGAGTCATTAAAATGTCCAGAAGTATGCACATCCTGACAGAAATGAATAATTCAGATAATAAGATTAAAGCTATATGGGTCATTCTCAAACGGGAGACACGACAGCCAGCCAGTGTACCCCAATACCATAACAATTAAACTAAATGGCAATTTTCTCGCTGGTAATTCACAAGCTGTGAATACTTTTTAACAATCACTTTCTAAATATAGCAGCAAAAATAGATTAAACAGTTCAGTTGAAGAAGCAAGAGAATATATTAAAAATATCACTCCACAAAACTTTAAGCAACTAGAAACAGCACCAACACTATGAAACTAACAGACTTATAAAAACTCTAAAAATCAAAAGCTTATCTGGTGTCGGTGGAATTTCAAACAAATTTGTGAAAAGCTGCTCTAACTTAATGAGTAATGTCCTCAATGATAAATATAATGCATCACTGACACAGCAAATTTTCTCAGATTAAAATATGCAATAGTTTCACTATTTTATAAGAAAGGTGACAAGAAAGTCTAAAATAATTGTTGTCACATTTCCTTACTGGTATCTTTTCCCAAAATATTTGAGAAAGTTACGTACTCAAGAATAGTTTCGCTTTTAAGTGTTTACTTAGCATATCACAGCACAATATGGAATGCATTTCTCTGCAAAGAAAAGTGAAATAATTGTCACAACAAGGAAGAAGAATAGGCCAAATGTGGATATAACTTGTGGAGGGGAAAAACTACAAGTTGTAGAGAACTTCAAGTACCTGGGAAGCATGATTGAAAGTAAGGGGGGAAACGCAATGGAAATAAATGAAAGGTGCAGAAAAGCAGGGCAGTTCTACAAATGCATTAGGGGGCTTATTTGGAGCAAGGAGGTGCCACAGAAATCCAAGGGAATTATATACCGAACCTACTTTGTCCCCATATTGGCATACGGAAGTGAGACATGGGTAATGCACAAAAGCGACAAAAGTAGAATACAGGCTAGTGAAATGAAGTTCCAGAGGAGCAGGTTGAGTGTAACAAGACGAGACAGATTGCGAAATGTGTATGTGAGGGAAAGACTAAAGGAGGAACCAGTACAGGACAGGATAGAAAAATCAAGACTGCAGTGGTATGGACACATGAAGAGAATGGATGAGGGAAGAATTCCAAAGAGGATGTTTGATCTGCAACTGGAGGGGAAGAGGCCCAGAGGAAGACCAAGAGATAGATGGGTGAAGGGAGTGAAGGAATGTGTGATGAGAAGAGGAGAGAACTGGACGAAGGTGGAAGAGAGGGAATGGTGGAAAGACAGAACACGATGGAGAGGCTTGTGTTCCCGACAGACCCAGCCAGTGGCTGGAAACTGTCCAAGATGATGATGATGATGATGATGATGACTTAGCATATCACAGTTTGGATTCCAGAAGGTCAATGCGACTTAAAAAGGAATTTACACATTCACCTAACAAAAATTACACGCCTTAAATAATAAAATGTCGATGGCTGGCACTTTTTTGTGATCTTCTCAGGGCATTTGATTGTGAAGATCATGTTACACTCTTACAAAACTCAAGTTTTATGGAATTGATGGCTTTACACACAACTGATTTGAATCATACTTCACAGAATGCAAAAGTTGAGCTGAATAATTCACACGATGTTGGAAAAGTAGAAAATTTTAGTGACTGGGGGAAAATCGCTAAGAGTCCACCAGGATTCAATTTTGGGTCCACTCCTATTCCTTAAATATGTGAATGACCCTCCAATTAACATTGAACAAACAAAATTGGTACTTTCTGCAAGCAATGTTTGTGTTATAATAAATCCCATTAGACAGAATGCAACAGAAGAGATTGTTAATGATGTTCTACGGAGAATTATCAGGTGGTTCTCTGAAAATGGATTCCCCTCTCAATTTTGAGAAAACATGCTCTATGCAATTCTGCAAAATAAAGAGAGCAATACCAACAATTGATGTAGCACACGAACAGGAGACAGTATATAGGGCAAAATGCTTCAAATTTTTGGATGTACATACTGCTGAAAACTTTAACTGGAAGAACCGTCTTACTGAGCTTTCCAAACAACTCAGCACACCTACTTTTGCTCTTTGTATAGATAACTGCTGATCCTGGAAACAAACAAATCATTCTCCTGGCATATTCTGGCTATTTCTACTCAATAATATCTCGTGGAATAATTTTCTGCAGTAACTTCATCGCTTAGAAAGAGAGTATTGATTCCACAAAAGCAATCAGCAAGAATAACACGTAGTATTCATCTGTGGTTGTCATGTAGGTACCTCTTCAAAGAGTTATGTATTTTAATTGCACCATCACAACACATACATGATCGCTAATACAATTCTTCATAAATAATCTATCACAATTTGAGAATAGTGATGCCCACACCTAAAACACTAGTGGGAAAGATGACCTTTATTACACGTTATTAAAGGTGTTAGCGTCTCATAAAAAGAGTTCAATACGCAACAACTAATTTCTTTTACAATTATCCCAATAAAATAAAGTGGCTGACAGGCAGCAAAGCAAAGTTTTAAATGTAACCTGCTTCTATTGCTTAAAAACTGGGAGCCGGAAAAAAATTAGTTTTTAAGTGTAGTTGCATGAGTAATATGTTAATTACTGTTAACACATGTATATGTAGCCTGTAAACTGACTCGTTTCAACATAAGGGTCGTTCAAGTGATTTATGAAACATGTAACTCACTAACCAACCTACAAAAGGAACAGACTGATACCAATCAGCCAACAAGCACTGATTATATTAACAAATACTATTTTACACTTCCAAGAGAATAACATGAATTGAAGTTTACTGGCACACTGTATTGTATACAGAAATGAAAGAAGGAAGCACTAGGAAGGAATTCATCAACGCCACTTACCATGGGTTTGGTAATAGTAAGTATTGCATACGCATCTTCTGTTTTTTACAGACCAACTACTAATGATCAGTGTCTCTAATTTAAGAATGAAAAATAATTTCTCCTGGCCTAAACCCGGCTTCAGCTCTGAAAGGAGTACATCAGTCATTCATACTGCTATTTGGTCTTCTACCCAGATAAATTTGGGCTCAGTGTGATAGTGGAAAGCCCGCCCACCGCTGCCACCGTCCGCCAAAATCTTCTTTGCGGTGTTTAACATGGGGTGTAAGTTGTTTCCCTAAAGCAATTACTTGTGCGACAAAAAGTGCACACTCAAAGACTATTGTTTACCCATGTAACTGTATGTAAAATGTGAATTCAATTACTCAATATCAGTGTTTGTCGTCAAGTAAAATCTATAAAACATTAAAGTAAACATAGTTTGTCTGTCAACCTCAAGGCACTCGTACTTAGTATTGTGGCAACAACAATCATGTCCCATAAAAACAATATGCATGTACTGATAGTTCTGGAGCAAAGTTGATTCATGTACAGCAAGTCTGATCAGAATGTAGTCCTTATCACAACTGTATGTTATTTGGGGATGTACCGCTATACTGAGTATTTAAATATCAGTCGCATGTTAATATACTAAGCGATGTTTCTGTGTAGCTAGTATCAAAAATTTATGTCACACCTCTGCTACAAAATCGGCATTTTTTGATTCTACTTCCACCTACAAGGTGAAATTATGCTGGCGTAGCAGTACTGCATCCACATTTCCGTCGTTATGAGATTCGTAGTGAACAGTGATTTTCGATCCCGTAACTAGTGGTAAACCCTAAACACCCGATGTTGTGTTTCACTCCCTCTGCAAAGAATCAATAAACTATCCGCACACAATGTTTGTTACTTTTGTTCGTTGTCGATGAGAACTGTTTACGTGGTATGGTACACCAGATTTTGCGCAGTTTCAAATAACCTAGCTACACAAATGAAGCTATCACTCACTTCCGAATGATACTCAGTTTCGTTTACTTGAAACTACAAGAATAAAATATCACTACTAACAGCTTCAAGGATGGCACATTTTAAGGCGTTACCCTCATTTCAGTAAACTGTTTATTTCAGTCTTGGTGAATCATAACATGTGACCACCGACCGCCATCTTCGTCCCGAGTGCAACGCTATATGTTCAGTTGGCTAACCTGAAGATTGTTTATGCATGACGCTAGTTCTCATACAGCTCTGTTGGGAAACCACTGAACAATATGACTTACATGGCTGTCGCGGTCGCTTTAGAAGCAATCAGTGAGATCATTAACGTTCCAGACAAACGTTATGTCACTAAAGAATAGCCTAAAATTGCCTAGTGTGTGTTACTTAACCTCTTTGGCGTCAGTCAGCTGTCATTGCGGCTGGGCAGTCGCAGAGCAGTGCTGCCGCTGCGGATGAGAACAGCGTGGAATTGTGAAATTGTAGTGTCGCTGCTCATATGTTTTGCTGGTACGGCTTGGCTGGGTGGTGTTGGTTGATGCTATAAGCGAAGAGCAAGCAGCCTGCAGGAATGGTTGTTGTGGAGTTTGTTTAGCCCATCGGCGTAGCAGACATTCACGTATTTACTGCCTGGTAAGTCGTTTTGTGCAGCCTGGAACATGTAGATGTGATGTACAGTGTATCTAGAGCTGTTAATCTGTAATTCGTTGAAAACTTTTTTATCAAAGCACGGGTGTGCGTCGTGTCCCTTATTCGTCCGCAAGGAGTAATGGCTGAAATTTGACCCATATATTCTGAGATATGTATTTCAGCTTCACGCTATTGATTGATGCTCCTGCCAATACGGACAGAAGGCGTATGTGTGCCTGCGTGAATACCTGCGCCGTAGACAGCTGGTTTTTTATAGCAGGCGACGCAGCCTCACAGCTTGAAGAAAAAGTTAACCTAGAGGTATAATGTGTTGCGTACGCCCTCAAGGGTCGGGAACACGCAGCTGTTGCTCTCGCGTGCCTATATTTGGTCGATCAAAGCTATTTGTTTCGAACTCTGTAGCGAAGGCCAACGCCACGCCGAGGAGTTTAGCATCGCTGCCAAGCTGGTAAAAGATTTAAATTATCTCCGTGATCACGTGCCCTATAGCTTGGTTTCCTTGCGGTATCAGTCGAACGCTTTCTTGAGGGATCGCCTTTTTGATGAGCAGAATCATTTCTTATGTAACAGACCGTGCGTACGTACTTATTTTCCGCGTCCCTTTAATGACCCCCGGTCCCGCTTACGTAGCGAATATTTTCGGCTCGTCCAGACTGTCTCGGCATGTAATCTGTCGTTTTAAGTTCGCAGCTATACACCTGCTTGGTCTGCTACTCCAGGGCAAGAAAGCTGTCGATGCGAGGCCCTAGGAACGAGGACAAAGTTATGCATGGGTGGCACATAGAAAGTCCAAAGCGGCCTTCTGTCCCTTTTTCGCTATTTTAATTTGCTTCTGCACTGCTGTTTTTATTTATCATCGACAGAAAAGACGGGTTTTCCGATTGTGGATATGTGTCGTTATTAGGGCAATCAGTCCTGCGGGCATACTGTGTGATTCACTGACCAAAAAGCATCAGTCGGAATGGATGCCCGCAACTCCTTTTGCAGGTTGTTACTTCCAGAAACTGTTCGTGTTTTGTCTCTCCGATCGAAGCTAGGCGTCTACGAGCCTGCTCAGGCAAATAGGCTCCCCCAGGAATACAGCGTCGCCCCTAATTCGGATAGTGTGCTGCTGGCGTTGCTTCAGGCGTTCGTTGTATCCGTGGCGTCGGTGACGCTGTGTGTGTGTGTGTGTGTGTGTGTGTGTGTGTGTGTGGTGACTCTGTTTGTGCGCCCATGTTTAACGAGAGCTAATCTGCTGTTCGTGGCCCAAGTCGAGCTGAGCTGCCGACGTTTGCTGTTAGCGAAGGAGGGGTGGGCGATAGGCGATCAGTCTTCTTTGGCCAAAGGGGGAGGGGGGAGGCAGCGGCCACCGTGTCGCAACAACATGCCAGGCAGCTGTTTACCTGCCGCCCCGCTGCAGTTTTCTCTTTGCTTGCCGGCGTTTCCCCTGGTAAGGCTTTTCGTGCTCCTGTTTTGCGGGACGCGTTTTCCGCTAGCAACGGGCTTCGCGTCCCAGGCGTTCGCCGGTGCTAGAGAGCGAAGCTCTCCACGCTGAAGGGACGCCTAGCGATCCGCAGCCAAACCATCTTATCGTGTCCCCTGCCCGGAGTGAAGCAGCGTCCTTCTTTACTTCGGCGAGCTGAAGACAGCTGTGGAATGTAGCCCCCCCCCCCCCCCCCCCACTCTTCCTTTCATCGCCTTTGTTTACGGAACATTATATACTTTGCAGGGCTTTTCAAGCGAACCATCAGCTTTGCTGCTCGAAACTGCGTAGTATGTATACCATAAATCTTTTACACACACACACACACACACACACACACAGGTCAACTGAAACGCACCCCCCCCCCCTCCCGCCAAAATCCCTCCTGGTTAGCATTTTAGGACATATCACAAATAACTTACGTAAAACAGGTATGAAATGGGCTAGGATTAGGCAAGGGATGGAGTAAGAGGTTGGTCAGGTCTTTTTCAATGGAAACATCCCAGCATTGACATTATCAACCAACGTCAGGAACCTGGCGCTCGCGAGTGGAAGTCCAGTCGGTGTCTTACCGCTGCTAAAGCCGACCGCTCGGTATGCGATTTGGGAGAAAACAGTCAATAGAATACACGCATGTAGTACACAAGTAGCTTATATCATGCTCGATAAGTATACACAATAACGTTACTCGAACATAAGAGTTTGTTTTATATGGTGTCTGAAAAAATAAGAACACCTACCAGCACTAATCCCTCCATAACTATTCTCGTACCCGATTCTTTTCATTGAGGCGGTGAATACATTTTGCATAGACGCTCACAGAAAGATAGTACACCTCTTAACAGATTGAAAATGTACTGAACAATAACCGAGGGTCTAGTATTTCTCTAAGCTTAATATATTCACTTACGTTGTAGAAACACATCTCAAGAAGAAACGTTTTTAGCTCGGCTCTAACCTCTTTACCAACATGTTTGTGTATGTTGGCAGTGCATTATAAAGAATGACACCGTGGTTCACATGTCCTAGAGTAGGTGTTCCTGCTTGCTCTACGTAAAGTGACAAACACAGTACCGTGTATTACAATTTTGATCATCACTATTGGTCTCAAAGTAGAGCTCTGATCTGTCTACCGCCCAGATTTGGGTCTTCCGCCGTTTTTCCTTAAGTTGTTTCGGACGTGGGTTACACTGGCGAGTAGTTATCACACTGGACCCACATTCGGAAGGAACGGTGTTCGAAATCACACCCGGACGCACTGGTTTAGGCATTCCGTGCTGCTTCTGAATCGATCAGGGCTTAGGTGATCTCTTCGAAAAGGATATGACCGATATCCTTCCCCATGCTTACTATGGCGAAGCTAGAACTTCATCTCGAATGATATTATCGTCAACGAGGCGTTAAATCTTTAATCTTCGTTCCTTTTAGTATGGTTCGTTCAAACACGGCGGGCCTGCCCCCCCCCCCCCCCCTCTCTCTCTCTCTCTCTCTCTCTCTCACTAGTCTAAATGAGCGAGTGCAGCGACTCTTAATTACTTCCGTGCTAATGAAGGCGTTTGATTCATATTTCTTTTGTGATTGAGGAGGAGGGAACACGGCGACTCTGTGACTTTGAAGAATTAGCTCAGATTGCTTCCACTTCTGTGACACCCATATGTCTGCATCTCCACCAATAGTGGAATCATCGCCATATTTCATGCCGTTTGGAAGTTTCACGAGAAAAGCAGACTACAGCGCACAGAGAGATTACACGCAGTATAACTGCAACAAATTGAACCTGCCCTGTGTAGTACTAAACACCGGATGATTATAATTAAAGTGCAGCTACTCATGGAGATCCAACGTGGGCTGTAATTACCATATTGCAGTGAAAGTTATTAGATATGAAAATGCGTTAACGCGGAACCGGTTTACGCTGAAAAAAGTTCCAGTTTTGGCCACGAGGTCCGAATCTGGCGCTGTACAGAGTCTCTACGTTGTTTCCGGTGCTCATGGTGAACAAATTGTGTAAGCGGCAGTGACTAATAAATTCAACATTATGCTTTCCTCAAGTGTTTGACCTTTTCTACCCACATCCTACTAATAAATTATATACGGAAACATTTCTGTATGTCTTTTTTGCATTCACAGAGCAAGATTGCAACTAGTGGTCAGAATTGGAACTAATTTTTTTCAGCGTAAATCGGTTCCGCATTAACGCAATAGAATATTTATAAAAGAGCGCTGCCACACGATAATTATAGCCCACTGTGAATCTCTATGAGCAGCTGCAATTTAATTATAACCACCTGATACCATTAACAGAACAGTTGTAAAAAAGATACGTTTATTAGATCGGTGACTGGTTTCTATGGCCAGTTTAAGGTTATTAGAGTATCGGCGTAACTTAGGAGACGAACGCTAGACAGTGTCCTCAAACTACTGTCCGTTTATTAAGACTCTGTAGCTATCTTCGTTTTTTTAGAACCAAGAAACATACTGCTGATGCCTGTATCAGCTTTTCGAAATCAAGTAAGTAGCCATTCACCCATACCAACGTCATTCTTAGTGAGGAATAATGAAGAAAATCTGTCCTTGATCCGAAGTAGAAAGCTGTGAGATATTTAGCGAGTCATGGTAGGTATATCGAAAAGACAGGTTAGACGCTGTAGGAGGGAAAGTGTTCACTGCAGTCGACGGAAGTATTGTCTCTGTTGAGGTCGAAACTGTGTGTCAGTGAAATTATCTGGTCGCGTCTAAGTGAAATCTCTTTGTTGGATGTTTCTCCTGGCTAACCGATTCGGCTGAAACAGTTGTAGAGTCAGCAGCGCGTAAATACCGAGATCTTGCAATACTAGTTGGAGATACTGGCTGGATGTGGCTTTTCTGCCGAGTACAGACATGGGCGTGTATAAATTCATTGCAGGGAGTACACTGTCAGTCTTGCAATGTACATTTGAACACGGCTTTCGAAAATTGTTGAGCAGCTAGTTTGGCAGCCCATACGCGGCGGAAGTTTCTTAACCCTTGTTGCTACAACCAGGCTGCACCTTATCGACAGCGTCAGCATAGACATGGGGATTAGTGATTATGATGTTCACGAAAGTTAATAAATCAGTTAAGGCCAGGAGAGTGTTTCCGCTAGAAAGACCAGGGAAGCAGCTGTTAGCAATGAAATGACAACATTCTGTTCCGGTATGTTGGACAAAGGGGATTTATGGGCAAAGTTTAAACGCACTGTAAATCGTGCTCTAGAGAAGTACGTGCCTAGTAAGTGGGTCAAGGACGAAGACGACACACCGTGGTTTTATAACCAAATTCGGAAAATGTTGAGGAAGCAAAGGTTGTTTCACCCTCGGTTCAAAAGAGAACGCGCAAATGAACACAGGCAAAATTTAGTAGAAATCTGTGTGTCTATTCTGAGCAAACAAAACCACGTCAGTCATACCTTAGCAAAAGCTCTGGCCGAGAACTCGAGAAAATTCTGGTCCTATGGAAAATGACTTAGTGGGTGTTAGACTTCGATCTAGCCTCTCGTTGATCAGTACGGTGTGGTAGTAGAAGATAGCAAAGTGAAGACTGAAGTTTTAAATTTCGCGTTTAAGAAAACTTCCATGCAGGAGAATCGTACAAACATACCGTGGTTTGACCGTCGCACAATCCTGTATCGACGTAAGTATCCCTGGCTTAGATAAACAGCTGAAAATTTGAAAACAAATAAGTCGCCAGGTCCAGGTGGAATCCCAACCCAATTTTGCAAAGAGTGCTCTACGGCAATGGCCCATTACTTAGCTTGAATTTATCGCAAATCTATTGCCCAGCGAAAAGTCCTAAGTGACTGGGAAAAAAAGCGCAGGTGGCCCCTGTGTATAAGAAGGGATTCGCAAAATTACATACGAATATCCCATAAAACGGTTTGCCTCAGAATTCTGGAAGATACTCTTGGTTCGAATATGAGCAATCTGCGGTTGTTTGCTGACGATGCTGTAGTGTACGAGAAGGTTTCGAAGTTGAATGATTGTAATACAAGACAAGATGACGTAGGCAAAACTTTTGGTCAGTGTAGTGAATGGCACCTAGCTTTAAATTTAGAAAAAAATGTGAATTAATTCGGATGAATAGGAAAAACAAAACCGTAATATGCGGATTCGGCATTAGTAGTGTCCTTATTGACACAGTCAAGTCGTTTAAATAACTGGGCATAACATTGCAAAAAGTTATGAAGTGGAACGAGCTTGTGATGATTGTGGTAGCAAAGGCGAATGGTCGACTACGGTTTATTGGGAGAATTTTGGGAAAGTGTATTTAATCTGTAAAGGAGACCGCATATATGACGCTAATGCGACCTATTCTGGAGTACAGTTATCACTAATAGAATCGTACCTTGATAACTGACAACAAATGATCATAATTGAGAACCATCTATCAGACATCCTCAAAATTGAAACCGGAGTTATTCAAGGATCAGTATTTGGCCCATTTCTCTTTCTAGTGTATATCAATGACCTCCCACATAACTTGCCAGACAAATCAATTCTATATGTTGACGACATCACCTTAATAACATCAGACAGAAATTGGAAACTTTACAGGACAAAAATACAGACATGGTAGAAAACTCCACCACATGGTTACAAAGCAATAAATTGGTCTTAAATGGCAATAAAACAGAGACAATATATTTTCATTTCAGTAAGTTGAAACCAGAAGGGACGGTAAACACATCTGTCAAACTGCTAGGAATTTGAACTGGGGCGAACATACGCAACAACTATGCAAGAAACTTTTCAGAGTAATTTTTTTATTGCGCAAACTTAGGACTTGTAAGAGCCAAATGTTCGAGGCATACTATGCCTTTTTCCACTCGCACCTGGTCTATGGCATAATACTTTGGGGGAACTGTTCAGGGGCTCAGGAAGTTTTTAAGTGGCAGAAGAGAGCAGTTAGGGGTATAAAGGGCTTACCCGACAATGAATCATGCAGACCAGTATTCAGGGAGCTGAAAATAATGACACTCTTTGCAATATTCATATACCGCTGTCTGATAGACATCAAAGAAAACAAGAGTAACTTCACAGTAAGGGGGAGGTACATTCACACAACACAAGAAATAAACATTACATTGACACGCCCCAAGTAAGGCTAAAGAAAACCCAAAACTGCCATAGCTACATGGGGATTAAGCTATTCAACAAACTGCCTATAACCCTGAGGGAAATACCAGTACAGCAACTAGGGAAGAAACTAAAAAATTGGCTGATTCTGAATACAACCTACAACACCCTGGAATTCGAAGAAAACTTGAGACGCCTCCAGAATGAATGATGATTATAGCATGTGGTGAAAATATAGGCGCTATCATATTCTGTGAAAAATTTGATCCAAGGAGATGTATAACTGTAAATACTTTTCTGTATATTTTTTAAAAACTAATTGGTACCTTTAAAAAAAGCCTGTATGTATTGTATTGCTTTGGTACCTTTCCTTGTATTTTTTTGACGCTGTCTGTTACAAGAATAAGTTGTTTAACGACAGTAAAATTGGATTTGATTTGTTCGGTATCCGCACCAGATCAGATTAATTAAAGGAAGACATCGAAGCAATTCAGAGACGAGCTGGTAGATTGGTTACCAGTAAGTTATAACAACACGCATGTATTAGGGGAGATGGTTCGTGAGCTCAAATGGAAATCCCTGGAGAGAAAGCGACGTTCTTTTCGAGGAACGCTATTGAGAAAATTTGGAAAACGGGGATTTGAAGCTGACTGCAGAACTACTGCACTGCCACGAACATACATTTCGCGTAAGGATCTCGAAGGTAAGATAAAATTAGGACTCATACGGACGCATGTGGACAGTCGTTTCCCCTTGCTCTGTTTGCGAGTGTAACAGGAAAGGAAACCGCTGCTAATGGTACAGGGTAACCACTGCCGGGCAATGTACGGCGGGTTGTTGAGTATGTGTGTAGGTATAGAAACACACATTCATGTAGGGCCTGCAGTGTGATCACACAGTCATCTTAAAACATTTCAGTGATCCATGCTGAAGATGGCGACCAGATGGGTCCCTGTGAAGGTGTCTGTACTGTTCGGCTGCAGACACGACAACAATATATTTAATAACATCTGTCACCGATTAGGCCTTAGACATTTTCCGACCGGCAATCTGCTGCCGCAGCGATGCTAGTCAAGGAATCTTGGTGATACTGCTGCTTCTTTCTTCAAGCAGCTCCTCGTTTGGCTCCAAGATACTGAGTGGATCCTGTTCCAGACTTCCCTACCTCAGAAAAATACGTGGTGGTGCCGGGAATCGAACCCAGGTGTTTCCGCGCCGGTGGCACCGACGCTTATTACTCAGCTACTACGGCGGTCTGTAGTCGGTCAATACACCTTGAAAACTTACGTAGTCACAGCCCGACGGTTAGTTCGGAAACCGCAGTCATTTACTACACATGCTACTATTGGAGGTGGTGTGCCCTTTTCTTCCATTGGCTTCCGAACTGACGCACCTTGCCAATTGTAGGGGTATATACCGTTTTCTGTAATGGCTATACGACACATCTTGGTTACATGCTGGAATCTAGTTCGAGAGGACAGACGTTCAAACTTCTCTCAACCATCCAGATTTCGTTTTTCTGAGATCGGTTAAGACTAATGCTGCAATGGTACTTTTTAAAAGGACACTCAATTCCGTTCCGCATTCCTGTCCTTCTCTAATGACGACCTCGTCGAAGGAATGTTAAATCCTGACCTTCCCTTTTTTAAATACCGACCTGCTCATGATTCTAGCAGCGCAGCGCCCCCCACCCCTCCCCCAAAATTCCGTCGGTGCATTGATTCACGGTGGCATGACATTGACTAGAAACACTGAGGCAGCTATCTAGGATTGGCATGACGTTTCTGCAACACGTGCACTAAACGCAGACTGATACGTCCCAAGAAGGCTTAATTTCTTCAAGCCTTCTCTGGCACCAGTTTCCGATGTTCGTCCCATTTTATATTGCAACAATTCAGTTACTCATTTTCGTCACAATGTTCACCTCCAGGGATTATGCTGGCTGCCTGTTCCGTCTTCAAAAATTATTATTCATTTTATAAACTGAAAAGCCTTGAAACATCCTGGCTGATTAAAACTGTGTGCCGGACCGAGACGCTAACTCGGGACCTTTGCCTTTCGCGGGCAAGTGCTCTACCAACTGAGCTACCCAAGCACGACTCACGCCCCGCCCTCACAGCCTTCTCATATCAGCGCACACTCCCCTGCAGAGTGAAAATCTCATTCTGGAAACATCGCCCAGGCTGTGGCTAAGCCACGTCTCCGCAATATCCTTTCTTTCAGAAGTGCTAGTTCTGCAAGGTTCGCAGTAGAGCTTCTGTAAAGTTTGGAAGGTAGGAGACGAGTTACTGGCAAAAGTAAGGCTGTGAGGAAGGGGCGTGAGTCGTGTTTGGGTAGCTCAGTTGGTAGAGCACTTGTCCGCGAAAGGCAAAAGTCCCGAGTTCGAGTCTCGGTCCGGCACACAGTTTTAATCTGCCAGGAAGTTTCATATCGGCGCACACTCCGCTGCAGAGTGAAAATCTCATTCTGAACGCCTTGTTGTTGCAAAGTATATACATGTATGTATGATACATAAATAATCATAGATATGTGATTCATCTTTTATGGCAAGGCTCCTTTAGTGGTTTTAATAGTTTTTTACTAATTCACCGAAGACACTATAATGTAAAAAAGCCAAACGTGTCTGGAACACAAATAAATGTAGATTGCAGCAACAAAAGCTTTGTTTCAATTTATGAAAAGAACATTTATGTACCGGATGATAAAAACAAAACTGTCCCGGAAAATACACGGTCCAGTCACATTAATGTGACCACCGCCTGTGTTCGACGCAAACGTGCAACAACCACTTTCTGATGGGAGGTGGCAGCACTAGCAGTGGAGGGTATATAATCTGCGATTCGACTCGCAGAAAACTTTGCAGTCGTTGTCGTAATGTGGAAAAGGAGCGATTGATCTGACGTCCAAAAGGGTACGATCATTGTCCTTCGGGAGAGGGGTGGAAGCATTTTCGAAACGATTAAGTCTGGCCGGCCGCTGTGGCCGAGCGGTTCTAGGCGCTTTAGTCCGGAACCGCGCTGCTGCTACGGTCGGAGGTTCGAATCCTGCCTCAGGCATGGATGTGTGTTATGTCCTTAGGTTAGTTAGGTTTAAGTAGTTCTAAGTCTAGGGGACTGATGATGTCGGATGTTAAGTCCCACAGTGCTTACAGCCATTTGAACCATTTGATTAAGTCCGTAAACTGTTCGCGTGTCACCGTGGTTAAATTGTAGCGAGTATGGCAAAATGGCGCTATCCAAAATCGGCGTCGAGGCAACTGTGGTGCACCATTGTTGTTGTTGTTGTTGTTGTTGTTGTTGTTGTTGTCTTCAGTCGTGAGACTGGTTTGATGCAGCTCTCCATGCTGCTCTATCCTGTGCAAGCTTCTTCATCTCCCAGTACCTTCTGCAACCTACATCCTTCTGAATCTGCTTAGTGTATTCATCTCTTGGCCTCCCTCTACGATATTAACAAATTTCTCTTCTTCAGAAACGCTTTCCTTGCCATTGCCAGTCTACATTTTATATCCTCTCTACTTCGACCATCATCAGTTATTTTGCTCCCCAAATAGCAAAACTCCTTTACTACTTTAAGCATCTAATTCCTTCAGCATCACCCGACTTAATTCGACTACATTCTATTATCCTCGTTTTGCTTTTGTTGATGTTCATCTTATATCCTCCTTTCAAGACACTGTCCATTCCGTTCAACTGCTCTTCCAAGTCCTTTGCTGTCTCTGACAGAATTACAATGTCATCGGCTAACGTCAATGTTTTTATTTCTTCTCCATGGAGTTTAATACCCACTCCGAATTTTTCTTTTGTTTCCTTTACTGCTTGCTCAATATACAGATTGAATAGCATCGGGGAGAGGCTACAACCCTGTCTCACTCCCTTCCCAACCATTGCTTCCCTTTCATGTCCCTCGACTCTTATAACTGCCATCTGGTTTCTGTACAAATTGTAAATAGCCTTTCGCTCCCTGTATTTTACCCCTGCCACCTTCAGAATTTGAGAGAGAGTATTCCAGTCAACATTGTCAAAAGCTTTCTCTAAGTCTACAAATGCTAGAATTGTAGGTTTGCCTTTCCTTAATCTATTTTCTAAGATAAGTCGTAGGGTCAGTATTGCCTCACATGTTCAAACATTTCTGCGGAATCCAAACTGATCTTTGCCGAGGTCGGCTTCTACCAGTTTTTCCATCCGTCTGTAAAGAATTCGCGTTAGTATTTTGCTGCTGTGACTTATTAAACTGATAGTTCGGTAACTTTCACATCTGTCAACACCTGCTTTCTTTGGGATTGGAATTATGGGGCCGACGACGGCTGCGAAGGTATGCAGGGGCGAATAGACGTTCAACTATGGAGGAACTGACAGCCCTAATGAACCGAGGGGCTACAGTGTCTCGCGAACGTTGCTGCGTGTGTGTCCCTGCAACAGGCGCCCCATACTCATGTACCCATGCTGACTGGTGTTCATTGGCGACGAAGACTGAAACATGGATGCCAGTACCGAAACTGGACGTCCATGTAGTGGCGGTAGTGACATTTTCAGATGAATGACGATTTATGCTCCATCGGACAGATGGCTGTTGGGTTGTACAGCCATGTAACAATTCTCGGAAGAGCCCAGGCCGGAGAAGGGAGTATTGTGGTAATGGGGAACGTTTTAGTGGAATTCCCTGGGTCATCTCGTCATTGCGCAAGGCCCAATGGATCAACTTAAGTATGCATCCACACCTACATGCAGTTTGTTTTTCCACGGCACGATGGCATCTACCAGCGGGACCATGCAGCGTGTCACACAGCAGGCAGTGTACGTGTGTGGTTCGAAGAGCGTCAAGATAAATTTACCGTACTATATGGCCACCAGACTCCCGGATTTGTAGCAGACTGAGAATATGTGGGATCACCTTTATGGCGCCTTGGATCTTGACCGAGAAACATAGCGCAGCTGATACGACACTGGACTCTGCATGTCTCCACATCTTCTAGAACCTCACTGACTCCATTCCCGCACGTCTTGCAGCTGTAAGCGCTGCAAACGGTTGTTATTCAGGCTGTTGGAGAGGGGTCACATTAATGTGTCTAAGGTAGACCGCCGACTTGCTTCATCTCCCATAACTTGTTAATCAAATTAGATTCGCTGCTGTGAAGTGAGTGGATGATGGCGATGAAATCAATCAAGCTGCAACTTAAGCGGAAACCGGTCAGAAATGATGAGCCCGAAATGTAATGAATATGTCACAACCAATGAAAATTTGTGAAGGACGGCAAGCCGAATCTGAATTTCCCGTTTTCCACGAATAGTTGACTTAATCGCTGCCCTATATCAAGGTGTCTCAGACTGTGACTGACACTGACATTACCATTTAATTTTCAAATATTTTCCGGGAATTCTGCCAGGTAACACTTTCAGCGACCGCCGGTATTTCGGCGACAGAACACCCCGCCATTTTCAAGGCAAACTGCAACGTACAGGCGGCGTACATGCAAATTTAAAACCTCGGTTCTAAAACTGAAGTAGGAAAAATAACACACACACTGAACACTAGTGCCACCAAAGATGACCAAAGTCAGAGCTATCGATAGTGAGACTATGAATTCCCAGGTGAGGTAGCGTTGACTCTGTCCTCCTGTTTTTTGACAAGGGAGAGAGCCGGATTCCAAACAGAGTTTAAACAGAAACCTCCATTCCTGTTAACGAGGTTTCTCGCTAATATAATCTCAACTGCCTCCCTAATAACACTGTCCCAATAGCTGGACGTGCATGCCAATATCTCGGTGTTATTATATAACATGGACGACAGAGTCAATGCTACCTCACCTGCGAATTCGTAGTCTCAGTATCGATAGCTCTGACTTTGGTCATCTCTGGTGGCACTAGTGTTCACTGTGTGTGTGTTATCTTTCCTGCTTCAGTCAGAGAACAGAGGTTTCAAATTTGCACGTACGCCGCCTGTCCGTTGCAGCTTGCCTTGAAAATGGCGGGGTGTTCTCCCGCCGAAATATCAGTGGTCGCTGAAAGTGTTACCTGGCTGAATTCCCGGAAGTTATTTGAAGGTTGTATACGCCAGGAGAAACTAAGGTCTCACATTACTATTTAACGTTCGAAGGTCGTACGGGGTAATAGGGTGAATACAGTGAGGCCTGGAGACACCCTGAGGTAGCACAGTGACAGAGGCGACCACTAGTGAGAAACAGGATATTCGGGTCGAGGTCTGACACAAATTTTCGTTTGTCACTACACTGCCCATTTTACGCTGCCATTTCACCTTCATCCATCATCCATCCAGTTCATTTCAGCTAATGTAATTAAACTGATACATACACCGATAAGCGAAAACTTGAGGTCCACATGATTGATAGCGTGTTGATTCACCTTCGGAACGCCGCACAGCAGCATTCTAAAAGTCCTTAGTAGGTTTTCGGCAGTAGGTCACGTAATTCCCGTAAATCATACCTGTCGGTGGTTTGTGAGCGCGGAGCTGGCTGGCTCCAGGTAGCGTCCCAGACCTTGTCCATCGGCTTCAGATTGGGTGAAGTTGGTGACGGACATCAACGTAAGTTCACTGTCATGCCCTCAGACCACTGCAACATGAATCTGGCTTTGCGATACGGACAACGGCGATCTAATATAGATTTAAGTGTTAGGAAGTATTTTTGAGTGTTTATCAGAAAGAATCATCCGATTTGCCATTTCTATATTTCTGGAACTAATGAACATACACAATGAATTTTGTTTTTTGATGAACAGGAAACTGGTTTCTTTTCGTACCCTTTATAGGAGTTCAATATTCCCACCTTGTGATGCACGACATATATCAATGCGGTATTCAAATTCTTTCCACACTGCAGCGAGCTTGTCTTGAACAGTTTCCACAGCTGCTGTTTATGCGATATCTCCATTCATTCATTGTTGTTGCTATCGGAGGCACATCAACAATCTTTTATTAGCGCCACAAGAAATAATCACATACAGTCAGGTACGGTGACCTCGGAGGCCAGTAATGTAAGGCTGAATCATCTGGTCAAATGCGACTGATCCATCGTTCAGTAATCCATTGATTCATAAATTCCCGCACTTTCAGTTGCCAGTTGCCTGTTGGTAAACGAAGTCGTTCGAATCTTTCTCCAACTGTGGGAAGAGAAAGTTCTTAAAGCATATCGAGATATGTGCTTCCTGTAACAGAGTTCCCGGCTAAGAAAACCCTCGAAACTGCACAAAACACATTAAATTTTGGAGAGTCCCACTCGTATTGCGCAACTTCATCTGATTGTTCCTTACCCCTTAGTCTCACGTTGACTTTTCACCTTTCCATTTAAGTGTGCATCGTCACTAAATACTAAGCGTGGAAGAAAACTGTCTTCATCCGTCTTGCCAAGAACGATATTACAGAACTCCACGCGTTGTTGTAACCTTCACGAAGCGCTTGCAGTGGCAGAATTTTGTATGGTTTGATATGTAAATGTCGACGCAACACACGCCAGACGGATATTGGGGGCATGGTGAGCTGTCGAACTGCACGGCGAACGGATTTCTGCGCACTCCTTGTGAAACTATGGCGGATACGTTCGACGTCTGTATCGTTCACTCTGGGACGGCCCGGCGATTTGCCTTTACACAACCAACCTGTTTCTCGGAATTGTTCACACCATCGTCTAATGCTCTGTGCTGCAGGAGGATCCACACCATACCTAGTACGAAAGTCAAGCAGAACAGTTATTACTGACCCGCACTTGGCAAAACGTAGAACACTAAACGCTTTCTGTTATCCCGACACCATTTTCACTGGAACTAACGCACGCAGCTTTTCCACTCGTCGCTGCCGAACGCTGGCCGGATATAGAACGGCTCGTCATAAAAGAAGAGAAAATGCTGCGCCTGGTTAGCTTCGTGAATTCTGTTATTGTAGGCTCGTTATCAACGTAGCAGGTAACACTTCCAGAACTGAAATGTATTTCTCGGATTCGGATAAGGAAGGAGCTAAGAGATTACCAGACGAGTGACTGTAATACCTTCAGTGGCATCAGTATTTAACTATACAGAAATCCTTCAGTACTCTTAGGTTACACACAGCTTATGCAGGAAAATTACCCTGTGGTTGAGTAAGGAAGTTTCATCATTCTTGTTTTTAATCACAATAGTACGTTAGCTATAAACGATAACGTATTGCGGTTTTCGTATAAGGAGCGTATTGTGGGAGATTTGCAGTGTGTTATTTCATTAAGCTTAAAAATTAAATGGCATTCGAAGCTGTATTGCTCCTCTGCTCGTCTCTTTTTACGAGTGAACTGCAACTTGTCACGTCACTGCAGGCTAGCTGTACCAGCTGACCGGCCAGTGCTGTTAAAGTTAAATGCGTCGGTAAAGCTGTTTGTTGTCCCGTATTAGCACAAAGTCGATGTGCGCATAACTCACAGCACAAAACGTACCCTTATTATCGTACTTGACAGTACGCTAGACAGCTTGGCTCACGTGAAACGGAAATCCAATGAGGTTCCAGCAAACGCGGAAGAATACACAGTGCACTGTTTACAGCAGGTTTATTCTTATGATGAACGGATTACACAATTGAAGTCGGCGCACACTGCTGCTACCTAGCGGAAACCATGTAAATGTGTAAGAGTTTGCTCTTTCCAACAGTATGTTGTTCACGCACATCTCGACTAACACAATAGCTATGATTTTTTAAAAATCTGGTGATTGTTTTTGATACACCCTGTATTTGTCTATAGTGCAGCCTTGTACAAAAGTTAAACGTGGACGATAAGCAGCTGACAACAAGAGAATAGATTATTTTGAAATGTGGTGCTACAGAAGATTGCTGAAGATTAAATGGGTAGATCGAGTAATTAACGAGAATGAATAGAATTGGGGGGGAAAAGAGAGATTTATGGCATGACTTGTGTTAAAAAAGGGGTCGGTTGATACGACACGAGCCATGAATAAATCGTCGGCTTGGTGATGGAACGGAGTGGGGGGGGGGGGGGGGGGTTAAAGTTGTAGATGGAGATTTAGGAATGAATGCAGTAAGCTGTTGCAAATGGATGTAGGCTACCGTAGTTATTTGCAGGTGAAGAGGCTTGCACAGGATAGAGTAACTTACAATTGGACGCACCCGGTAATGATATTTGGGCTGTTTCCTCGCTGTTCTTCCTAGTAAAAGAGCCACGAAACAAAATGTTTCGATGAAAAATGGCTCTGAGCACTGTGGGACTTAACTTCTGAGCTCATCATTCCTCTAGTACTTAGAACTACTTAAACCTAACTAACCTAAGGACATCACACACATCCATGCCCGAAGCAAGATCTGAACCTGCGACCGTAGCGATCGCGCAGTTCCAGACTGTAGCGCCTAACCCCGCTCGGCCACCCCGGCCGGCTGTTTCGATGAAATCTACGGCGGTACTGAAATAGTAGCGGTTTTTCCTGGCGCTGTGCGCACACCATAATGTACTTCCGGGACAGCGGTTGCCCCGACTGAAAAATCACCTGTGCGCGCGCTTAGCCTTAATCAGAGTTTGTGCGCTCTGTTCCTTATCACCTCGTTGTCGACTGGACTCAAACACTTCTATCTTCCTTCCTCCCTTCGGTTTACTCTGTCCACAGTGCGTGTTCATTAGAGTTTTCGTTCCATTCAGAGTACACTTTTAATTCTTCTTCACTTCCACCGACAAAGGGAGACCACGACGTTGGGCTCACGAATTTACTTCAAACTTTGTACACCTCTAGTTGGCCCAGATTTACTTCAAACATTGTGCATCTTTTGTAGGCCACAACATAATGTGCAAGTAATAAGGTGCAACTAGCACTCCGTATTCAGGCGACGAGTGGCTTACCGGGACCATCCGACCGCCGTGTCATCCTCCGTGGAGGATGCAGATAGGACGGGCGTGGGGTCAGCACACCGCTCTCCCGGTCGTTATGATGGTATTCTTGACCGAAGCCAATACTATTCGGTCGAGTAGCTCCTCAGTTGGCATCACGAGGCTGAGTGCACCCCAAAAAATGGCAACAGCGCATGGCGGCCTGGATGGTCACCCAACCAAATGCCGACCACGCCCGACAGCGCTTAACTTCGGTGATCTCACGGGAACCGGTGTATCCACTGCGGCAAGGCCGTTGCCCAATAAGGAGCAACTTGTATGAGGTGAGGTGACGGTTCGACTCCCGCTCAAACTTAAACTTTAATCCATACTATCGGAAGAAAGAGAAATCTTTCAAAATATCAGCGAGCCGCGTTTTCCCTTAGAAACTCTGAACGTTGCTTGTAAAGGCGGGAAAACTGCATTCATTCGATGTAGTAGATGCCGTTACAGTTTGTTTTCCATGTCTGTATGACAAATACCATACTGCAGCGTTGACTTCGAGAGAACGTCGGACGAGTAATCGTTCATTGCTCGTGTGGACTGGCACATTGTGGCTTACTAAATAACTTCATTCGCATAATCTTTTATCTAGGTTTGACTTGGGCTTTCCAAGCCTGTCCCTCGTCCTTGAAACTTTGATTAAAAATAGCAAACAGACAAATAACGTATGAAATACTCGACAACTTCATGGAAATTCACGTAGGATGTTTTCATTATCTCTTCCCGAGCTCTGCGAGCCCCATAGAGATAAACCCAAATGTTTACTTTGAAATTGACCGACGATCACGTTTCAACAGTAAAAATATCATAACAATGGATATAAATGAAAGAATAGCCTCAGGGTCAAGATGTCTGTTCTCACTAAGCAGCCCACTCAAAAGTAAAGCTTTGACCATCACCACAAAGATGAAGATATGAAACACTATTATCTGCACCACAGTACTGTACGGTTCAGAAAGCTGGACGCTTACAAAGACTGAAAGAGAAAAACTGAATGTTTTCGAAAGAAAAGTAATGTGAAAAATCTGGGGACCTGTGTTGGGGAATGGCGTATGGAGAATTCGAAAGAATAGTGAAATTTATCAGTTAATGAAGCAACCCACTATCATCCAGAAATTAAAAAATAGGAGACTGCAATGGGCTAGACATGTGGCCATAATGGAAAACAACAGAATCACCAAGAAAGCATTTGAAGGAACTACCAGGCAACAAGACCATTGGGCCGACCTCGTACAAGATGGAAAGACGACATAGAGGAGAACATCGCAGCATTAGGAATTTCCGCAGGGTGGAGAGAGACTGCGAGAGATAGAAGGCGGTGGAAGCAGATCGCTGATGCAGCGCGTGGTCTACAGGGCCTGTGATCGCTGAGAAGAGAGAGAGAGATTACGTCTTCAGTGTCATATAAATTAAATAATGTGACCAGTGATGAAGAAATATAGAGTAAAATGTAAGTATTAGCAGGATTCGAACCGTCGTCTTATCCACGAGCCTCTTCGTATGTACATTAGCTAAACACGTGACCATAATGACTTCTTACAGCCTTCACCTTAGCACAGCTACATCATTTGCATAATAGGTGCGTACAATTTCTCTTGCGATTTTCTCAGAGTTGCAGGAGTAGTGCACCTTACTACTTGTTCAGTACGTTGTTTTAATTGCTTACTAAAGGTGTACAAAGTTTGAAGTAAATACGTGATCCAACGTTGTGGCCACCCCTTGTCAGAATAGCAGTGTCATCAGCGAATCTTATCATTGATGTCTTTTCATCATGAATTCTAATCCCGTTCTTTAATCATCTTTGCCGGCCTCCGGTGGCCATGCGGTTAAAGGCGCTCCAGTCCGGAGCCGCGCTGCTGCTACGGTCGCAGGTTCAAATCCTGCCTCGGGCATGGATGTGTGTGATGTCCTTAGGTTAGTTAGGTTTAAGTAGTTCTAAGTTCTAGGGGACTGATGACCACAGCAGTTGAGTCCCATAGTGCTCAGAGCCATTTGAACCATTTAATCATCTTTTATTTCCGTTCTTCTTCGATGTGTGGCTTAAACAGTATAACGAACGGGATATTTCTCGAGCGAGCCGCATACAGTCATGGAAATAAGAATTCATACAGTAGGTTGTGACAGACTACGATGGTGTGTTGGGATAGTAAATCACCCACAGCGCCGATACGAGTAAGTACGATGATGTAGCGTCAGATAACCATGTTCTTGGTAATGAAGCTTCCTGTATGCCAAGAATCTATTCTGTGAAAATGAAATATGTTGCACTCCGCACGGTCTAAGAAAGGGCCAAAATGTATTCATACAGCGGACTACTTTCAACCAAACAAACGGCTGACGCAGCCCCGGAGTGCATGCCACACTTGTGTAGTCGTGTGGCGGCCGTGAAGAAACAGCACGTCGGACGTGTGGGTACCGTGGAACAGCAAGGGGAAGGAAACGACCATTGAGGAATGAAACATCGTTGTCGCCCAATATCTTCAACACAAGTCGTATGCCGAAATTGCGAACATCATAAGACGAAGCCGAGCGACTGTGCAATCTATCATTAGGCGATATAAGGACAGACATGTAGTAATAAACAGTGAACGACACGGTCGTCCGCAGAAGCTTACAACAAGAGAGACCAGAATGCTACTAAGAATCACCAGGAAAAACCCGAAAACGACAGCGTCGGCACTATCCGCATATATACATGACCACTTCCGAAAGGACATCACTCCAAGGGCAGTTCGTACCATTCTCAATCGTTCGGGCTACAGAGCCAGGGTCCCGAGACGAAAGCCCTACATCAGCAAAAAGAACAGGAAGTGGCGGATGGAATTCGCAGAACAGCACGTATCCAAGACAGCAGATTTCTGGGATACTACAGGGTGTTTCAAAAATGACCGGTATATTTGAAACGGCAATACAAACTAAACGAGCAGCGATGGAAATACACCGTTTGTTGCAATATGATTGGGACAACAGTACATTTTCAGGCAGACAAACTTTCGAAATTACAGTAGTTACAATTTTCAACAACAGATGGCGCTGCGGTCTGGGAAACTCTATAGTACGATATTTTCCACATATCCACCATGCGTAGCAATAATATGGCGTAGTCTCTGAATGAAATTACCCGAAATCTCTGACAACGTGTCTGGCGGAATGGCTTCACATGCAGATGAGATGTACTGCTTCAGCTGTTAAATTGTTTCTGGATTCTGGCGGTACACCTGGTCTTTCAAGTGTCCCCACAGAAAGAAGTCACAGGGGTTCATGTCTGGCGAATAGGGAGGCCAATCCACGCCGCCTCCTGTATGTTTCGGATTGCCCAAAGCAATCACACGATCATCGAAATATTCATTCAGGAAATTAAAGACGTCGGCCGTGCGATGTGGCCGGGCACCATCTTGCATAAACCACGAGGTGTTCGCAGTGTCGTCTAAGGCAGTTTGTACCGCCACAAATTCACGAAGAATGTCCAGATAGCGTGATGCAGTAATCGTTTCGGATCTGAAAAATGGGCCAATGATTCCTTTGGAAGAAATGGCGGCCCAGACCAGTACTTTTTGAGGATGCAGGGACGATGGGACTGCAACATGGGGCTTTTCGGTTCCCCATATGCGCCAGTTCTGTTTATTGACGAAGCCGTCCAGGTAAAAATAAGCTTCGTCAGTAAACCAAATGCTGCCCACATGCATATCGCAGTCATCAATCCTGTGCACTATATCGTTAGCGAATGTCTCTCGTGCAGCAATGGTAGCGGCGCTGACTGGTTGCCGCGTTTGAATTTTGTATGGATAGAGGTGTAAACTCTGGCGCATGAAACGATACGTGGACGTTGGCGTCATTTGGACCGCAGCTGCAACACGGCGAACGGAAACCCGAGGCCGCTGTTGGATCACCTGCTGCACTAGCTGCGCGTTGCCCTCTGTGGTTGCCGTACGCGGTCGCCCTTCCTTTCCAGCACGTTCATCCGTCACGTTCCCAGTCCGTTCAAATTTTTCAAACAGATTCTTTATTGTATCGCTTTTCGGTCCTTTGGTTACATTAAACCTCCGTTGAAAACTTCGTCTTGTTGCAACAACACTGTGTTCTAGGCGGTGGAATTCCAACACCAGAAAAATCCTCTGTTCTAAGGAATAAACCATGTTGTCCACAGCACACTTGCACGTTGTGAACAGCACACGCTTGCAACAGAAAGACGACGTACAGAATGGCGCACCCACAGACTGCGTTGTCGTCTATATCTTTCACATCACTTGCAGCGCCATCTGTTGTTGAAAATTGTAACTACTGTAATTTCGAAAGTTTGTCCGCCTGAAAATGTACTGTTCTCCCGAGCATATTGCAACAAACGGTGTATTTCTATCGCTGCTCGTTCAGTTTTTATTGCCGTTTCAAATATACCGGTCATTTTTGAAACACCCTGTATATTGTTTAGTGATGAAAGAAAATTTAATATCATGCACAATGGTGGTAGGATCTTAGTCTGGAGAAGACCGAATACAGACCTCTACCGAAACAACATTCAAGCCACGGTGAAGCACGGAGGTGTGGGAGTGTTGGTATGGGGCTGTATGTCAGTCTCCGGTGTCGGAAAATTAGTGTTTGTGGAAGGTACCACGGACAGTTTTGTGTATATGAACATTCTCAAACAGTGTTGACGCCTTGGGTCTTCCTAGAAATTATTACTTCAAACAGGACGATGATCCCAAACATACGGCGCAAATTGTCCGGCTGTGGTTGCTCTACAACACTCCACACACTGTTAAAACACCAGCTCAGAGTCCGGACCTGAATCCCATCGGGCCGGCCGCGGTGGCCGAGCGGCTCTAGGCGCTACACTCTGGAACCGCGCGACCGGTACGGTCGCAGGTTCGAATCCTTCCTCGGGCATGGATGTGTGTGTGATGTCCTTCGGTTAGTTAAGTAGTTCTACGTCTAGGGGACTGATGACCTCCGGAGTTAAGTCTCATAGTGCTCAGAGCCATTTGAACCATTTTTTTTAATCCCATCTACATCTACATGGTTACTCTGCAATTCACATTTAAGTGCTTGGCAGAGGGTTCATCGAACCACAATCATACTATCTCTCTACCATTCCACTCCCGAACAGCACGCGGGAAAAACGAACACCTAAACCTTTCTGTTCGAGCTCTGATTTCTCGTATTTTATTTTGATGATCATTCCTACCTATGTAGGTTAGGCTCAACAAAATATTTTTGCATTCGGAAGAGAAAGTTCGTGACAGAAATTTCGTATATAGATCTTCCATCCCAACTCGCGTATCATATCTGCCACACTCTCTCCCCTATTATGTGATAATACAAAACGAGCTGCCCTTTTTTGCACCCTTTCGATGTCCTCCGTCGATCCCACCTGGTAAGGATCCCACACCGCGCAGCAATATTCTAACAAACGAGTGTAGTGTAAGCTGTCTCTTTAGTGGACTTGTTGCATCTTCTAAGTGTCGTGCCAATGAAACGCAACCTTTGGCTCGCCTTCCTCACAATATTATCTATGTGGTCTTTCCAACTGAAGTTGTTTGTAATTTTTACACCCAGGTACTTAGTTGAATTGACAGCCTTTAGAACTCTACTATTTATCGAGTAATCGAATTCCAACGGATTTCTTTTGGAACTCATGTGGATCACCTCACACTTTTCGTTATTTAGCGTTAACTGCCACCTGCCACACCATACAGCAACCGTTTCTAAATCGCTTTGCAACTTATACTGGTCTTCGGATGACCTTACTAGACGGTAAATTACAGCATCATCTGCGAACAACCTAAGAGAACTGCTCAGATTGTCACCCAGGTCATTTTTATAGATAAAGAACAGCAGAGGTCCCAGGACGCTTCCCTGGGGAACACCTGATATCACTTCAGTTTTACTCGATGATTTGCCGTCTATTACTACGAACTGTGACCTTCCTGACAGGAAATCACGAATCCAGTCGCACAACTGAGACGATACCCCATAGGCCCGCAGCTTGATTAGAAGTCGCTTGTGAGGAACGGTGTCAAAAGCTTTCCGGAAATCCAGAAATACGGAATCAACTTGAGATCCCCTGTCGATAGCGGCCATTACTTCGTGCGAATAAACAGCTAGCTGCGTTGCACAAGAACGATGTTTTCTGAAACCATGCTGATTACGTATCAATAGATCGTTCCCTTCGAGGTGATTGATAATGTTTGAATACAGTTTATGCTCCAAAATCCTACTGCAAGCCGACATCAATGATACAGGTTTGTAGTTCGAACACTTGTGGAGTGAGAAAACACGACATCCGTAGTAAGGCCTCTTTGAAAGAGGCTCTTCTTACAGAGTGGGAAGGTTGTTGTTGTTGTGGTCTTCAGTCCTGAGACTGGTTTGATGCAGCTCTCCATGCTACTCTATCCTGTGCAAGCTTCTTCATCTCCCAGTACTTACTGCAACCCACATCCTTCTGAATCTGCTTAGTGTATTCATCTCTTGGTCTCACTCTACGATTTTTACCCTCGACGCTGCCCCCCAATGCTAAATCTGTGATCCCTTGATGCCTCAGAACATGTCCTACTAACCGGTCCCTTCTTTTTGTCAAGTTGTGCCACATACTCTTCTCCTCCCCAATTCTATTCAATACTTCATCATTAGGTATGTGATCTACCCATCTAATCTTCAGCATTCTTCCATAGCACTACATTTCGAAAGCTTCTATTCTCTTCTTGTCCAAACTATTTATCGTCCATGTTTTTCCATACATGGCTACACTCCATAGAAATACTTTGAGAAACGACTTCCTGACACTTAAATCTATACTCGATGTTAACAAATTTCTCTTCTTGAGAAACGCTTTCCTTGCCATTGCCAGTCTACATTTTATATCTTCTCTACTTCGACGATCATCAGTTATTTTGCTCCCCAAATAGCAAAACTCCTTTACTACTTTAAGTGTCTCATTTCCTAATCTAATTCCCTCAGCATCATCCGACTTAATTAGACTACATTTCATTATGCTCGTTTTGCTTTTGTTGATCATCTTATATCCTCCTTTCAAGACACTGTCCATTCCGTTCAACTGCTCTTCCAAGTCCTTTGCTGTCTCCGACAGAATTACAATGTCATCGGTGAACCTCAAAGTTATTTCTTCTCCGTGGGTTTTAATACCTACTCCGAATTTGTCTTTTGTTTCCTTTACTGCTTGCTCAATATACAGATTGAATAACATCGGGGAGAGGCTACAACCCTGTCTCACTCCCTTCCCAACCACTGCTTACCTTTCATGTCCCTCGATTCTTATAACTGCCATCTGGTTTGTTTACAAATTGTAAATAGCCTTTCGCTGCCTGTATTTTATCCCTGCCACCTTCAGAATTTCAAGGTATGACGTCGGAAACTACAAGAAAATTGGTCCATTCCATGGCACGGAGGTTGCGAGAAGTAGTACATCGGAAAGGTATGCATACGAAGTATTAAACATGTTCTTGCTTTATTAGAAGTGTCATTTTCTGTTGGTGTATGAATATTTAATTCCCAGCGCAGTAGAGAACTTCGCAGACGTTTTTGTATTTTGTAAAGGCTTGTTCATTCTCGTTCTATATACCAGCATAGCTGCATTGGCGACCAGCCAGTGTGTATAGTGATGTCCAATTAGCGTATTTGGTTTCGTAATGTCAATAAAGGCAGTTTACTTTTCCACGCTCCAGTGTATGAATACTTATTTCCATTACTGTATTTGAGAAGAGACTCCGTGCGACGGCAGTGTTCGCTCGTTGTCACTTTCGCCCTTATCGCGCGCTGCTGCAGAATTCTTCGGCGGAGCCGGGCGCCTAAGTACGTCGGAGGCGGGGGCGGCTCTCGAGCGACACCACTCGATCCCCTCCCGCGGCCTCGGACCGTCGGCGCCGGCAGAGTGCCGTTGCCATGACGACGGGGCCCAGGGGGTGCCCGGTGCCGCGGAAACAGGTTCACTCTCGGCGCTGCGGCGGCAGCGGCGGTTGCCATGGCGACGGCATCCGCGTTGCCACGGCGACGCGCGCCGGGGCTTGTATTGATATCGCGGCACTGTGGCGCGCCCGCACTGCCGGGTCGCTAGGGTGCCTCCCACGCAGAGGGAACGGCCTATAATAGCCTCCGCGGCTCACTCCTCCCTCCACGTGGACCTCCTGCCACTGACCCCTGCTGTGCCTCTGTTGTGCTCACACCCGGACCTCCAGATCGGTACCAAACGTTGTATCAACCAGAACTCCGATTTACACTACTGGCCATTAAAATTGCTACACCAAGAAGAAACGCAGATGATAAACGGGTATTTATTGGACAAATATACTAGAACTGACATGTAATTATATTTACACGCAATTTCGGTGCATAGATCCTGAGAAATGAGCCGTAATAACGGCCTTGATGCGCCTGGGCATTGAGTCAAACAGAGCTTGGATGGCGTGTACAGGTACAGCTGCCCATGCAGCTTCAACACGGTACCACAGTTTATCAAGAGTAGTGACTGGCGTATTGTGACGAGCCAGTTGCTCGGCCACCATTGACCAGACATTTTCAATTGGTGAGACATCTGGAGAATGTGCTGGCCATGGCAGCAGTCTAACATTTTGTGTATCCAGAAAGGCCCGTACAGGACCTGCAACATGCGATCGTGCATTATCCTGCTGAAATATAGGGTTTCGCAGGGATCGTATGAAGGGTAGAGCCACGGCTCGTAACACATCTGAAATGTAACGTCCACTGTTCAAAGTGCCGTCAATGCGAACAAGAGGTGACCGAGACTTGTAACCAATGGCACCCCATACCATCACACCGGGTGATACGCCAGTGTGGCGATGACGAATACAAGCTTCCAATGTGCGTTCACCGCGATGTCGCCAAACACGGATGCGACAATCATGATTTTGTAAACAGAACCTGGATTCATCCGAGAAAATGACGTTCCGACAAAATGACGTTTTGCCATTCGTGCACCCAGCTTCGTCGTCGAGTACACCATCGCAGGCGCTCCTGTCTGTGATGCAGCGTCAAGGGTAACCGCAGCCACGGTCTCCCAGCTAATAGTCCAGGCTGCTGCAAACATCGTCGAACTGTTCGTCCATATACATCTGCATCCATACTCAGCAAGCCACCTGACGATGTGTGGCGGAGGGTGCCTTTGGAACCTCTATCTGTTCTTCCTTCTTTTCCAGTCTCGTACTGTTCGTGGAAAGGAGGATTGTCGGTATGCTTCTGTGTGGGCTCTAATCTCTCTGATTTTATCCTCATGGTCTCTTCGCGAGATATACATAGGAGGGAGCAATATACTGCTTGACTCCTCGGTGAAGGTATGTTCTCGAAACTTCAACTAAAGCCTGTACCGAGCTACTGAGCGTCTCTCTTGCAGAGTCTTCCACTGGAGTTCATCTCCGTAACGCTTTCGCGATTACTAAATGATCCTGTAACGAAGCGCGCTGCTCTCCGTTGGATCTTCTCTCTCTCTTCTATCAACCCTATCCGGCACGGATCCCACACTGTTGAGCAGTATTCAAGCAGTGGGCGAACAAGCGTACTGTAACCTACTTCCTTTGTTTTCGGATTGCATTTCCTTAGGATTCTTCCAATGAATCTGTCTGGCATTTGCTTTACCGACGATCAACTTTATATGATCATTCCATTTTAAATCACTCCTAATGCGCACTCCCAGATAATTTATGGAATTAACTGCTTCCAGTTGCTGACCTGCTATATTGTAGCTAAATGATAAGGGATATTTCTTTCTATGTATTCGCAGCACATTACACTTGTCTACATTGAGATTCAGTTGTCATTCCCTGCACCATGGGTCAATTCGCTGCAGATCCTCCTGCATTTCAGTACAATTTTGCACTGTTACAACCTCTGTATATACCACACCATCATCCGCAAAAAGCCTCAGTGAACTTCCGATGTCATCCACAAGGTCATTTGTGTATATTGTGAATAGCAACGGTCCTACGACACTCCCCTGAGGCACACCTGAAATCACACTTACTTCGGAAGACTTCTCTCCGTTGAGAATGACATGCTGCGTTCTGTTGTGTAGGAACTCTTCAATCAGATGGTTGTTGTCTTGCAAACGTTCCCATCTGTTGGCTCAGGGATCGAGACGTGGCTACACGATCCGTTACGGCCATGCGGATAAGATGCCTGTCATCTCGGCTGCTAGTTATACGAGGCCGATGCGATCCAGCACGGCGTTCCATATTACCCTCCTGAACCAACCGATTCCATATTCTGCTAACAGTCAATAAATCTCGACCAACACGAGCAGCAATGTCGCGATACGATAAACCGCAATCGCGATAGGCTACAATCCGACCTTTATCAAAGTCGGAAACGTGATGGTACGCATTTCTCCTCCTTACACGAGGCATCATAACGTTTCACCAGGCAACACCGGTCAACTGCTGTTTGTGTATGAGAAATCGGTTGGAAACTTTCCCTCATGTCAGCACGTTGTAGGTGTGAGAGACTGCTCCACACAGCTTTTTTCATCTTCTCTAAGTTGTCACAGTTATCTCTACTGGCCTCCCTGTAACTCATGAATTACTTTGTCCGTTAGTCTTCCAGCTCATTTTGTCTTGTCATACGACAGTATCAGAAACAAAGGACTGATTTGTTTATTGATAATGCCAACTTCAGAGACGTAGCAATAGGCACAAAACAAAGCAATTCACAGCCTTCTAGACTGTGTTGTTCGCAAGATATGACTCCTCAGCAGTGATAGTATATGCGTAGCCGTGAAATTTGACAGTCACACGTCAACATTCAAAATATTATTTGAAGGTCTCAAAATTGTCTAATTTTAATGTATTATATACCAAAATGTTCAGGAAAGTCCGAAGTACATTATGGAGTAGAAACAGAAAACGTCAGATTTCGACGAATTTCACGTACAATACTCCCTTAAGAGGTAAGTTGTCTGACCCAGATAATAAGCTCTCCCACTCCCAGGCGCCTCTCTACCTTCAAACTTGCCGCAGTCAGCATCATACAGGTGACGCAAGCGGAGTGCTACTTTGCTGGCTACATGGTAGTTTCCTGCAAATCTACACTAGTGACTACTTACTCGAGTCCCGTGACAACTGCGCCCCCCCCCCCCCCCCCAAAAAAAAGTCTAATTTATAGGAACCAGCTTATATTCGCAGGTGTCTGGTTTGCTTGCGACACGATCCGTACCTTTTAAGGGGTATCTTATCGCGCCCTTGTTTGTGATAGGCGAGCGCCTGCGGGAACAATGGCGATAATGGCTGATTTCCGCGGCGCCTGCTTGTGTCTAATCTGTCGGCCGGACTGCGTCAAGCGCTGCGATGCAGAGGCGAAGTGGTGACGTCACCGGTAATGCGAGCCGTCGTGGAACACGGAGAAGCCTGCCCCGGGTTTCTCCTAGGCAGCGGACAACGCCTGTGGCTACAGCAGCGGTGGAGGACAGGACGGGGAACCGATGTGCGTGAATCAGCTGTTGATCGCTTCAGTTGGGTTGCCCGTACACTGTATACACCTCAGAGTACGCGAAAGAACTTGCCCCCCTTCTAACAGCCGTGTACCGCAAGTCTCTAGAGGAACGGAAGGTTCCAAATGATTGGAAAAGAGCACAGGTAGTTCCAGTTTCCAAGAAGGGTCGTCGAGCAAATGCGCAAAACCGTAGGATTATATCTCTGAGATCGATCTGTTATAGAATTTTAGAACATGTTTTTGCTCGCGTATCATGCCATTTCTGGAAACCCAGAATCTACTCTGTAGGAATCAACATGGATTCCGGAAACAGCGATCGTGTGAGACCCAACTCGCTTTATTTGTTCATGAGACCGAGAAAATATTAGATACAGGCTCTCAGGTAGATGCTATTTTCCTTGACTTCAGGAAGGCGTTCGATACAGTTCCGCACTATCGCCTGATAAAGTAAGAGCCTACGGAATATCAGACCAGCTGTGTGGCTGGATTGAAGAGTTTTTAGCAAACAGAAGATAGCATGTTGTTCTCAATGGAGAGACGTCTACACACGTTAAAGTAACCTCTGGCGTGCCACAGGGGAGTGTTATGGGACCACTGCTTTTCACAATATATATATAAATGACCTAGTAGATAGTGTCGGAAGTCCCATGCGGCTTTTCGCGGATGATGCTGTAGTGTACAGAGAAGTTGCAGCATTAGAAAATTGTAGCGAAATGCAGGAAGATCTGCAGAGGATAGGCACTTGGTGCAGGGAGTGGCAACTGACCCTTAACATAGACAAATGTAATGTATTGCGAATACGTAGAAAGGAGGATTGTTTATTGTATTATTATATGATAGCGGAAAAACACTGGTAGCAGTTACTTCTGTAAAATATCTGGGAATATGCGTGTGGAACGATTTGAAGTGGAATGATCATATAAAATTAATTGTTGGTAAGGCGGGTAACAGGTTGAGATTCATTGGGAGAGTCCTTAGAAAATGTAGTCCATCAACAAAGGAGGTGGCTTACAAAACACTCGTTCGACCTATACTTGAGTATTGCTCATCAGTGTGGGATCCGTACCAGGTCGGGTTGACGGAGGAGATAGAGAAGATCCAAAGAAGAGCGGCGCGTTTCGTCACAGGGTTATTTGGTAAGCGTGATAGCGTTACGGAGATGTTTAGCAAACTCAAGTGGCAGACTCTGCAAGAGAGGCGCTCTGCATTGAGGTGTAGCTTGCTGTCCAGGTTTCGAGAGGGTGCGTTTCTGGATGAGGTATCGAATATATTGCTTCCCCCTACTTATACCTCCAGAGGACATGACGAATGTAAAATTAGAGAGATTCGAGCGCACACGGAGGCTTTCCGGCAGTCGTTCTTCCCGCGAGTCATACGCGACTGGAACCGGTAAGGGAGGTAATGACAGTGGCACTTGATGTGCCCTCCGCCACACTCCGTTGGGTGGCTTGCGGAGTATAATTGTAGATGTAGAACCGGTGTTGAATGAATCTGTTCACAGGATACTGCGCTTTCCAAAATAGCAGCAACCATAGTGGTAGTTTCCGGAACCATAAATTGGGGAAACGGGGAAAGGAACAGAGGTCAGTGGAATGTGCCTGAATCACCCACGCATCTGCCCCGCCCCTACCCCTGTTCTCCAGCCACGTTTCCGTAAGCAGGGGAAGTGCCATGTATAAAAAGGCTTGAAACATCGGACTACTTTACAGATGAGTTAGTGTGTAGAATATTTGTAACTAAGCATTAAACCGCACACCTGGATAGACGTGCGTGTTGAGGCTCCGCTTGCGGGACGGGGTGGTGCGCCGGTCCCGGACACGATCCGCCCGGCAGATTCGCGACTAGGATCGTGCCGGCCTGCCTGGAAGTGCATTTACGCGGTTTTCCACAGTCCTCTAGGTGAATACTGGGCTGGTATCTAACTTCCGCCTCAGTTATATGGATATGGTCTCTGTTCTTTCCGAAGTTTTGTAAAGAAGTAACAAATTAAAACGCCGTGTCTGTGCTGAAGTTTTACCTTACGAACAGCGAGGACGTAGTAAGCAGTAGCTTCTTTCCTTCATTATTTTTCGTGTGCGCGTGTGTATGCGTGTGGGTGTGGGTATGGAGAGTGGGGAATCATAGAGAAAATGTTTGGAAAATATTTGACATTACATGTTAATTTCGTTGGAAGTCGGTAAGTGCTGTCATCATCAAATACATAATTAATTAAATCTGGGTAGAATGAAATTTTCGCTCTGCAGCGGAGTTTGCACTGATAGGCAACTCTCCGAAACTCGAATTCAGGATCTTTGCCTTCTGAGTCTCGGTCCGGCATGTAGTTGTAATGTCAGGAAGTTTCGTATCTGCGCTCACTCCGCAGCAAAGTGAAAATTTCATTCTGCGAACATTTCCCAGGCTGTGGCCAACTCATATCTTCGCAATATCCTTTCTTGCAAGAGTGCTAGCCTTGTAAGTTTCGCAGTAGAGCTTCTGTGAAGTTTAGAAGGAAGGAGACGAGGTACTGGCGGAAGTAAAGCTGTGAGCATGAGCATGTGTCCCGAGTTGTGCTTGAGTAGCTCAGACAGTAGAACACTTGCTTGCGAAAAGTAAAGGTCCAGAGTTCGAGTGTCGGTCTGGCATACAGTTTTAATGTGCCAGGAAGTTTCAGAATTTGGGTAATTTGTGCGCCGTGAGTTAGTCCCTCAACACATACACGTAGACTATAATCTTAATACTTGGATTATTGTGTTAATCCCCTGATGTAAGACTATACCTCATAATGATCAGAATTTTTAAATTGGATCAATAATTACATGAAGAACCGAAAATGAAATTTTTGTTGCCCCTGTAAGCCGATATGTAGGATTATTCTGCAGCCTCTACTGATGGGTTTTATGCAACCTGCAACACCTTCAAACACCATAGGCCAGATTTTCATATTCTGTTACTTCCTAAACCCAGACTATTAGTCCTACATAAAAAGTGCACACCATTTTGTAGGAAATTTAATAATTCGAAAACTATGGCCTCCCGCGAAAGTGCATCCCACTACAAAATTTAACTACATTAAATTTTCTACAAAAAGGTCTTATTCATTTTTTTTCTGTGGGACTAATAGTATGTGCGCAGCAAACGAGATACTTGCATGCGGTATTTGAAGGCGTTGCAGGTTGCATAAAACCAATCGCTAGGGGCAGCTTAATCACCGTGTATAGAGAACCTGCGACTGAAATTGTGCTCCATTTTAGCTGTTTAATAATAGAGACCCTACTGATGACCTTTGATGCACATAAACGTCAGTAACGCATATGAGAGTTTGATATAACAAGTGAGAAAGTGGGCCTGAGAACCAGTTACAGTAAGGCTAAAATAATGAACAGTCAGCACATCCAGAAGAAACTACGCATCGAGTTCTACTCGTATTTATCGTCTCGAAAAAAATAAATGAGTATAATTTTTTGAGTACATGCCTGTAGTCCTGGTATACATGGAAATGCCCGTGTTGTTGTGCCACAGCACGGATCTAGAGGAGCCAAAACAAAATTTTTACGCCCCTTGTATAAAGTGGACCATCGTGCCGTAATTAGTTTTCGGCAGCAAAGGAAATGATACGGCTGCGTCAGGCGAATGCATATGAATAAAAATGTGGCTTTTCAGTCTTTGATCGCTATTTTTTTATTTTCAATAACCGGTTTCAGGCTAGCTGCCCATCCTCAGATCATATATTGCAGTTACAGAGTAACCTGTCAGTACAGAACTATTGGTTCGCTGAGTTATGACAGCGAACCAATAGTTCTGTACTGACAGGTTACTCTGTAACTGCAATATATGACCTGAAGATGGGCAGCTAGCCTGAAACCGGTTACTAAAGTAAAAAATAGCCATCAAAGACTGAAATTCCATAATTTTATTCAAAGAACAATCGCGGCAGTCTCAATAAGACAATCATGTCTAGTTTTGATGAATGCATATGAATTCTTTCAGGCGTCTGGTTGGGTTGATACTGCTGCAACACTTCCGATGTTATTGAAATCGAATTATCGCGCTGTAGTAAAAGGTGAGCCATTTAATTTTGGCCTTAATGCTACGATGCTGTGGTGCGGACGTTTAACGCAGTGGTCATTAAACTTTTTTGTGTAAACGCCAACGCTTGACATTCTCGGGTGGCATCTCGGGCTGCATAAATACCGATCTTATTACTGACGGTGAAAAAAAAAGAAAAAAAAACTAACACTTTGAACGACTAGAGACACGACATTCATATTCACAGGACATGTACATAAGTATGTTTTCAGAAATTATGAGCATTTCAGTCACCTCTGTTCTGCATGTGTCCTGTTGCCTTGTAGGCCCCGCACCTGCGATGGCCTTGATAACTTGGTCCATGCGTGATGGCATCGACGCTTACAGGGCGCGAATGGTATCCTATGGTATAGTCATCCATGCTACTTTCACCTAGTTCGAAAGTTAATCCATGGTGGTTGATATTGGGTCACAGCAGTGTATCTGTCGTTTGGCGACCAGTCTGGTGATTTGGCGGCTCAGGGCAAAAGGCTGACATCCTGTGACACCAAGAAGGCACGTGTTCATTCAGCTTGTTGTCGTGCATTTTATTGCTGAAAAATGGCGTCTGGGGTGTTGTGCAGAAAGAGTAAGATACAGTTCTGCACTGTCGCCTGTTAAGACAAACTAAGAGCCTACGGAATATCAGACCAGCTGTGTGGCTGGATTGAAGAGTTTTTAGCAAACGGAACATAGCATGTTGTTATCAATGTAGAGACGTCTACAGACGTTAAAGTAACCTCTGGCGTGCCACAGGAGAGTGTTATGGGACCATTGATTTTCACAATATATATAAATGACCTAGTAGATAGTGTCGGAAGTTCCATGCGGCTTTTCGCGGATGATGCTGTAGTATACAGAGAAGTTGCAGCATTAGAAAATTGTAGCGAAATGCAGGAAGATCTGCAGAGGATAGGCACTTGGTGCAGGGAGTGGCAACTGACCCTTAACATAAACAAATGTAATGTATTGCGAATACATAGAAAGAAGGATCCTTTATTGTATGATTATATGATAGCGGAACAAACACTGGTAGCAGTTACTTCTGTAAAATATCTGGGAATATGCGTGCGGAACGATTTGGAGTGGAATGATCATATAAAATTAATTGTTGGTAAGGCGGGTACCAGGTTGAGATTCATTGGGAGAGTGCTTAGAAAATGTAGTCCATCAACAAAGGAGGTGGCTTACAAAACACTCGTTCGACCTATACTTGAGTATTGCTCATCAGTGTGGGACCCGTACCAGATCGGTTTGACGGAGGAGATAGAGAAGATCCAAAGAAGAGCGGCGCGTTTCGTCACAGGGTTATTTGGTAAGCGTGATAGCGTTACGGAGATGTTTAGCAAACTCAAGTGGCAGACTCTGCAAGAGAGGCGCTCTGCATCGCGGTGTAGCTTGCTGTCCAGGTTTCGAGAGGGTGCCTTTCTGGATGAGGTATCGAATATATTGCTTCCCCCTACTTATACCTCCCGAGGAGATCACGAATGTAAAATTAGAGAGATTAGAGCGCGCACGGAGGCTTTCAGACAGTCGTTCTTCCCGCGGACCATACGCGACTGGAACAGGAAAGGGAGGTAATGACAGTGGAACGTAAAGTGCCCTCCGCCACACACCGTTGGGTGGCTTGCGGAGTATAAATGTAGATGTAGATGTACGGGTCGCAGGATGTCATTCACGTAGGTCGCACTGGTGTCCTCTACACGCGCCAACAGTGATTTGTGGTCGAATCCAACAGCACGCGACTCCGCAAGGCTCTGAGGTTGCGCCGTATTTCTGGTGCGAATGCAGTCGCTGTGCAGCTGCCCCCGCTTTCTGTGGCAAAACAAAAGCGGCTACTGTTTTCAAACAAACAGAACGTGCATTCGTCCGATAACACTAAACACTATCTGATACCATTCCTGTCCACCGTGACGTCGTTCTATACACCATTGCCGTCTAGCCTGTTTCTGCACATTCGTCAAAGGTAGACGGAGAAGTGGACGACGCGCACGTAACCCGTGCCGGAATAAACTGCGACCTATTGTCACTACTGTTAGTATTCGATGTATTCCACTGTTGCGTCAGAGGCGAGGACGATGCAGACCTGTCCTGCAATGCCATTCGGATTAGGTGTAGATCTTCTCAGGGGGGTGGTGTGGGCAGTGCGACCTGACCCGTCTCGTCGAGGTTCTACGGCTTGCCGTGAACCACTCTGCACCTATCCGTTGCACTGCCGAAACAGTTCGTCCCACACGAGCAGCATTTTCCGGGGTGGATGCATCACATTCTCTCGTGCAAACAATGCACCCTCTTTGTCTCACTGATTTGACGGTCGGTTCGCTCGTCTACATCTACATCCATACTGCGCAACCCACCTGACGGTGTGTGGCGGAGGGTACTTTCAGTACCTCTATTAGTTCTCCCTTCTATTCCAGTTTCGTATTGTTCGTGGAAAGAAAGATTGTCGGTACGCCTCCGTGTGGGCTCTAATCTCTCTGATTTTATCCTCATGGTCTCTTCGCGAGATCTACGTAGCAGGGACCAATATACTGCTTGAAACCTCGGTGAAGGTATGTTCTCGAAACTTCAACTAAAGCCTGTACCGAGCTACTGAGCGTCTCTCTTGCAGAGTCTTCCACTGGAGTTCATCTCCGTAACGCTTTCGCGATTACTAAATGATCCTGTAACGAAGCGCGTTGCTCTCCGTTGGATCTTCTCTATCAACCCTATCTGGTACGGATCCCACACCAGTGAGCAGTATTCAAGCAGTGGGCGAGCAAGTGTACTGTAACCTATTTCCTTAGGATGATTCCAATGAATCTGTCTGGCATTTGCTTTAGCGACGATTAATTTTAGATGGTCATTCCATTTTAAATCACTCCGAATGCGTACTCCCAGATAATTTGTGGCATTAACTGCTTCCAGTTGCTGACCTGCTATACTGTAGCTAAATTATAAAGGATCTTTCTTTGTATGTATTCGCAGCACATTACACTTGTTTACATTGAGATTCAATTGCCATTCCCTGCACCGTGCGTCAATTCGCTGCAGATCCTCCTGCATTTCAGTACAATTTTCCATTGTTACAACCTCTCTATATACCACAGCATCATCCGCAAAAAGCCCAGTGAACTTCTGATGTCATCCACAAGGTCATTTATGTATATTGTGAATAACAACGGTCCTACGACACTCCCCAGCGGCACACATGAAATCACTCTTACTTCGGAAGACTTCTCCCCATTGAGAATGACATGCTGCGTTCTGTTATCTAGGAACTCTTCAATCCAATCACACAATTGGTCTGACGGTCCGTATGCTCTTACTTTGTTCATTAAACGATTGTGGGGAACTGTACCAAGCGCCTTGCGGAAGTCAAGAAACACGGCATCTACCGGGGAACCCGTGTCAATGGCCCTCTGAGTCTCGTGGACGAATAGCGCGAGCTGGGTTTCACATGATCGTCTTTTTCGAAACCCATGCGAGGCATCCGGCACATCTGCTCAAGTCACACTGATCCATTACGTTCGGTTTATAGCGACAACGAGAGCCGTAGGCAACATTTTACTTGTAGGTGATGTTGCGCCGCGATATCGATGTTGACCTAAACCCGCGGACCGACATCGTTCAAATGCTAATCAATTCTACAGGATATACTAATGCTAGTGTCCTGTGAATATAAACGTCCTATCTATAGTCTTCCAAGGTGTTCCGTTTTTCTTGAACGTGCTTGTAGTATGTTATGACCTCCCAATGCAGTAGTTACAGTAAGGGCGCGATAAATTAGCTGCTGGCCGCAAAGTACTGACCGTTAGAAGTCGGCACCATTCGGAACACTTCGAGTTGGCTGCTGACCGTGCTACTACCCTCCAAAGCTGTGACACCGTTAAGTGACGAAGTGTTGTCATCTTGGGTGAACTGTGGTAATTGTACTTACATTTAAATGCATTATCATTATGCAAAATGCGACACAACCACAGATTTTCACCAAATGTTTTGAATGTTTTTTTTCTTGTACTCATTGCGTTGTATAACAATTTTAAGTTAATTTCATATTCCTTGCTAGAAAAATGCCCCACATTTGAACATGAGAGTCTTCTACAGGGTGGTCCACTGATCGTGACCGGGCCAAATATTTCACGAAATAGGCGTCAAACGAAAAAACTGCAAAGAAGGAAACTTGTTTAGGTTGAAGGGGGAAACCAGATGGTTCTATGGTTGGCCCGCTAGATAGCCATAGGTCAAACGGATATCAACTGCGTTTTTTAAAACAGGAACCCCCATTTTTATTACGAATTCGTGTAATACGTAAAGAAATATGAATGTTTTAATTGGACCACTTTTTTCGCTTTGTGACAGATGGCGCTGTAATAGTCACAAACATATGCAAACAGGTAGCTTTTTAAATTAAAATACAGAACGTAGGTACGTTTGTACATTTTATTTCGGTTGTTCAAATGTGATACATGTACCTTTGTGAACTTACCATTTCTGAGAACGCATGTTGTTACAGCGTGATTACCTGTAAAAAGCACACTTATGCAATGAATGCTCAAAATGATGTCAGTCAACCTCAATGCCTTTGGCAATACGTGTAACGACATTTCTCTCAAAAGCGAGTAGCTCGCCTTCCGTAATGTTGGCACGTGCATTGACAGTGCGCTGACGCATGTTGTCAGGCGTTGTCGGTTGGTCACGATAGCAAACATTCAACTTTCCCCACAGAAAGAAATCCGGGGACGTCAGTCTGGTGAACGTGTGGGCCATCGTATGGTGCTTTGACGACCAATCCATTACATATTTAGTACTTTAGAACCCAAACGTCTGTATGAATATGACGCCAATAGAAGGAAGAGATTGAGAACGTATTTTCAGCTTTAATCTTCTTTGGTATCCGAAAAATGCGAGAATAATGCTCTTCTTTTGACTACTGTTTCTTCACTCGTCCATCACCGGAGGGTTCTCGTGGCCTAGATACGTGTTCCATCATACGGGTATCTTGGTAAAAGTGTCAACCTGTTTGTCGCTTAGGCTACAAAAATTTATCGCAGACAAATTAATGTGAGAATGTAAAAAGTTAAACGACATTCTACCCGCCATATTCTAGCAGCTACCGAACAGATCATTCATAGTGGAAACGTCGTTGTAACATCTCCTCTTTCCCAAAAAGTCCATCACAATTGCTTCGGAGGAGGATCAGCAGGTAATTCCATATTTCTGAATTTAGCATCAAAAGTTGGATCTTTCATAAGTTTATTTGTGGTCGAACAAATATTCCTTTCTTCAGCTTTGCCTTAGTCGATTTAAGAAACTTTTCTTTCACATGACTGAAGTCCTGACAGTAAAGGAAACTCTTAAAAGCTCAAAAATCTTACGTGCTACAACATTTTGAAAGATATATCCGGATTCTACCCGTCAGAATAGGTACTAAAAAATCATTCAGGAGCAAACCTATCGTTTTGATTGGCAGACACTTAATCTATTGGTTTTCCAAGAAACCACTTTAACCGAGCAGGAGAAGATTAAGTACCTGTCATTCAAAAGGCCGGATCACCTCTATCTTTTTGAATGTCCCTTTTGTCCAAATTCTAGGAACTTTGGTTTCGCCAGCTGATGTGGCCGAGCGGTTCTAGGCGCTTCAGTCCGGAACCGCGCGACTGCTATGGTCACAGGTTCGAATCCTGCCACGGGCATGGATGTGTGTGATGTCCTTAGGTTAGTTAGGTTTTAGTTCTAATTCCTAGGGAACTGATGACCTCAGATGTTAAGACCCATGGTGCTCAGAACCATTTGAACTTTGGTTTCGTGTTTTCTTCAACCTTTTGTGTAAGGCAAATCGTAGAGTGAAGGGTCGCCTCTCGTGTTCCTGCAACACACACACACACACACACACACACACACACACACACACACACACACACACACACACACCGACACGACACGACAGCGGATGTGACTAATTGCTGCTAGGTTGAACGCAGCATAGGAGGAAGAGGGGAGATTCTGCCGCGGGTGTAAGAAACGTTCCACAGTACTCTGGTGCGTGTAGTGCTGTGGTGCATGACGCACGGCTGCTCACGCACGGAAAATCCAAGGTTTACGCCGGCCTGGCTGTATCGAGCGGGCTGGCGGCTTTCTCAAGAAGTACCGTGCGCGTTCCCATGCTCCGTGTATCACCGCATCTGTCTCAGTCCTCACCTTTCCATAAAATCTGGCAGATGTACGCGAGAATCCTACTAGACACCTACATGTGTACTTCGGTAGAGACCCTCGAGTTCTGTGTACGTACTCTCCCAAAGTCTGGAGGGTACCTTGCACCACTGCCGTACGTTCCCTTTCCTGTACCACTCACAAATGGAGCGAGAGAAAAACGACTGTCTGTACGCTTACGTACGAATCCTCATTTCACTTATCTTCATGGTCGTTACAGTGCAGTGAGTAACGGTAATATTTGGACACTACTAGCTTTTTACATTGTAGCATCATGACTTTATTCTTAAGAGGTAACAAGACTGTAATGGCCTTAAAGCTTTTTTTTTGACAGTTTTTTGAGTGGTAGTTATTGAACATATATTTAAGTTTATTACAAAAAAAATTATCGGAAAATATTACAAAATGGCAAAATTGCATCAGTTTCCCCGAGGCATGATGAACTTGAGGCGATCTGCAGCACGCGCTATAACTGATGCCAATGGAAAAAAGAAAATCTACGAAATCTACATACTGTAGCTAATGAACTACGTACAGGATTTTAGAAATATTGATTTTTGTGTAATTGGCGAGTGTTTAACTAATGCAAAATCCCTGCATGGTTCACTTTGAAAAGTTATTTCAAAGTTGTGGTTAAATTTTCAAATAAAAATACTAAAAATTGTTAGAGTTGTGCTACGTGACGTTTTGAAAAATCATGTTCCAACAAAAAGGTGTTTAAAGTTATGAAATGTGTTATAAACATCAAAGTGGAAAAAATTGTTTTAGAAAACCCTGACCATTAATCTATCCCAGGACTGACCTGTCGTACCGTTGCCGTCGCGATCTAATCATATCCGCTAGTTTATTTATTTATGCATTTATTTTTCCTGGCAAGATTAGGGTCTTCAGGTCCCCTCTTACACCTAACCAGACACACTCAGATTGAACGAATTCCACTTTGTACAGAACATTGACATACCACGTGTTACAGTATTAATGTCAAAGAAAAAAAATAGAGATTACAACAGTAGTACAAGGATAATTATAACAATCAATAATTATAACAATCAAAAAATAATTATAACAATCAAAAAATAATTATAACAATCAAAAAATAATTATAACAATCAAGAATAAGAATTATAATAGTAATAGTAATGACTGTTTGTGAAAGTAAACATATTTTTCTTTTATGAATGTCAGTCCTATTGCAAATTGGTAATTTTCTCGTTATGTTCTTGCAGCTTGAGTTATTCTCATCGAGCAGAGACATAAGACGATAGAATGGGGTGAAAGAGATACAAAGAGGTAGCTAGGTTAGAGGAAGAGAAATAGAATGGTAAAATTCGAAGCTGTGATGGACAGGAGAAAGAGAGAGATGACAGGGGCACAATAATTGTGGATATACCGTCCCTAATATGTCAGATTTGAGTTCCCTCTTGAATGTTGAGTGGTTCTGGATAAGACGCAGATCACAGGGGAGCGTGTACCATAGTCGTATGGCTGAGATGGAGAATGACACGGGAAAAAGTTTTGTGTTATGTAAAGGTACGGCCAAGACGCTAGACGTATCCGATCTGGTATTGCGGTTGTGGGATGATGATATGTGTTTAATGTGAGAAGTTTATCGTAGAACGATTGATACATCAGTCGTAGCAGCTCCATGAACGAACAAAACTTTACAATTCCGTTTAGCCCTACTGCACCCAGGAGTATTGCTAGGACGATTCGACGGTTGATTTTAATGCGTTCCGTGTAAACTTACTTCATGGTAAAACAACTTCTGGGCAGTTTGGAGAAGCAGTAATTATTGTGAAGCCTGAGTCTCGTGTACTTCGTTCTTGCAATGTGATTGCACGTTTTACATTGCACTTATTGAGAAATAACAGAGAAAATAACAAAGTTCATAATTCTACAGCTCAATCCTTAATTCACATGAAAATCCCGGTCACTGCCTTTCAGTTTGCTAGCAGAGGCACGACTCCTTCCGAACTGCTCTCAGCCTCATATCTACTCTGAGGACGCTTTGATAACCTAGCACTTCGACGCCGCGTTGGATACGACGTTTTCGTCTCATTCTTAGTAGACAAAACTGTATTCTAAGAACTATCAAAAGTCAGTACTGCACACACACAAAAACACGATTCGTACAGATGCTGACGCTAAGCTAACGTGTTATTGTTTTGAAATGTTACCCAGACAGTGCAGGGGGCATCGAGTTGGCGTTGGTGGGCAGTTTCGGGCATCCAAGGCGCTAGAGGAGCAGAGTGGAGTTCCATAGAACAAATTAGTCCTTTTTGTTTCTGATTTTAGAAGATTCAAACTATCTTTTAAGGCAGTAAAAAAATATTTTTTTGAAAATTCTGCAGCGTTGTGACCTAACAAAACGCAATACCAAGTATTATAAATTACGTCTTGTAAATAATAGCATAACCCTTATTAACATAACTTGCAAAAGTTCTTTAATAATACGATTTAAATAAAACACGCTTCTATTTGTACTTTAATAAAAATGGCTCTGAGCAGTATGGGACTTACCTGCTGTGGTCATCAGTCCCCTAGAACGTAGAACTACTTAAAACTAACTAACCTAAGGACATCACACCCATCCATGCCCGAGGCAGGATTCGAGCCTGCGACCGTAGCGGTCACGCGGCTCCAGACTGTAGCGCCTAGAGCAGCACGGATACTCCGGCCGGCTGCACTTTAATATTGGGGCACTTTTCAGAACTAATTATTTCAAGACAAATTTTTGTGAAAAGTATGTGTTCAATAACTTTTTGCATAACCATTCTGCTGTATGACTCTTTTCGAACGCTGCGACACACTGATAGCGATCCTTTTTTTAAATAGTCGGCACACAGACCGTCCCATTCTTCTTTTGATCGAAAAGTTTAGTTGAGAAATATTGATGTTTTTCGAATACGTCGCTCTAGTGCTCCCCAGACATTTTCAGTAGGGTTGAGGTATGGTAATGGAGGTTGTGGTTTTAAGACTTTCAGGCAATTGTACGACATTTTATTTATTTATTTATCGTGTGGCAATACATATACAAAGATTACAAAACTAGTACACGTCAACATTTAAGTACAGGTCTCCAGCATAAAATAACAGCAGCCGACCGCGGTGGTCTCGCGGTTCTAGGCGCGCAGTCCGGAACCGTGCGACTGCTACGTTCGCAGGTTCGAATCCTGCCTCGGGCATGGATGTGTGTGATGTCCTTAGGTTAGTTAGGTTTAAGTAGTTCTAAGTCTAGGGGACTGATGACCTCAGATGTTAAGTCCCATAGTGCTCAGAACCATTTGAACATGAGCAACTGTCTGTCGTTCCTCACCACAGCCAGACGTTGTGTAGATGATTTGCCCCACTTGTAGAGAGTCTGCACATCGACCATGGCCCGTTCGATGCGGTTCAAGATGGTCCAAATTGCCCGAGGCAGGTCGAATCAAGGGGGTTTCTTCTGGATTGCACAACGAATATTCCTGTACAATGCGAGCGTTATGTTTCGGGTCATTGTCCTCCTAAAACGTGAACGTGTTTGGTATGCCTTTTTTTCCAGCACCTTGGCGTAAATTGTTTTTGTAATATCTTCAGGTAGACATATTTGTCTATGGTACTGTCGATGAACACTGATTCGCCCGGTCCAAACATCGATATACAGCCCCAGACAAAAACACTTCCATGCTCCACAATCGGTTTAACATTTGTGACTTCAAATTCTTCATTCTTCTTCCGCCACACCATCCTTTGTCCATCCGACGCAAAACTGTTAAATTTGCTTTCGTAAGTAAAGATAACGTCATTCCACTACGCTTTTTCCTTCGTAATAAACTCTCTATCAAAGACTGATCTGTTTTTCCGATTATGTTCATCCACATACGGTTTCTTCCTAGCCACTGTTCCATCCTGGCCACCTTCTTTCAGTGTAACTGTTTGACGATATACTTTCTTTGTAACATCGTTTAGAAGCTCACTTGCTAATTCGGGTGCACTGAGGGTATTTATTTTCCGTATTAGATTGAACGGCACCTGGTGGTGGCGGTTTAACAATTTACTTTGTCATCAGTGCCTGTATTAGCGCCAGGATGATGGATGATGATGATGGATGATGATGATGGATGATGATGATGGATGATGATGATGGATGATGATGATGGATGATGATGATGGATGATGATGATGGATGATGATGATGGATGATGATGATGGATGATGATGATGGATGATGATGATGGATGATGATGATGGATGATGATGATGGATGATGATGATGGATGATGATGATGGATGATGATGATGGATGATGATGATGGATGATGATGATGGATGATGATGATGGATGATGATGATGGATGATGATGATGGATGATGATGATGGATGATGATGATGGATGATGATGATGGATGATGATGATGGATGATGATGATGGATGATGATGATGGATGATGATGATGGATGATGATGATGGATGATGATGATGGATGATGATGATGGATGATGATGATGGATGATGATGATGGATGATGATGATGGATGATGATGATGGATGATGATGATGGATGATGATGATGGATGATGATGATGGATGATGATGATGGATGATGATGATGGATGATGATGATGGATGATGATGATGGATGATGATGATGGATGATGATGATGGATGATGATGATGGATGATGATGATGGATGATGATGATGGATGATGATGATGATGGATGATGATGATGATGGATGATGATGATGATGGATGATGATGATGATGGATGATGATGATGATGGATGATGATGATGATGATGATGATGGATGATGATGATGATGGATGATGATGATGATGGATGATGATGATGATGGATGATGATGATGATGGATGATGATGATGATGGATGATGATGATGATGGATGATGATGATGATGGATGATGATGATGGATGATGATGATGGATGATGATGATGGATGATGATGATGGATGATGATGATGGATGATGATGATGGATGATGATGATGGATGATGATGATGGATGATGATGATGGATGATGATGATGGATGATGATGATGGATGATGATGATGGATGATGATGATGGATGATGATGATGGATGATGATGATGGATGATGATGGATGATGATGATGGATGATGATGATGGATGATGATGATGGATGATGATGATGGATGATGATGATGGATGATGATGATGGATGATGATGGATGATGATGATGGATGATGATGGATGATGATGATGGATGATGATGATGCCAGGATGATGATGATGATGATGCCATGATGATGATGATGATGCCATGATGATGATGATGATGCCATGATGATGATGATGATGCCATGATGATGATGATGATGCCATGATGATGATGATGATGATGCCATGATGATGATGATGATGATGCCATGATGATGATGATGATGATGCCATGATGATGATGATGATGATGCCATGATGATGATGATGCCATGATGATGATGATGCCATGATGATGGTGATGCCATGATGATGGTGATGCCAGGATGATGGTGATGCCAGGATGATGGTGATGCCAGGATGATGGTGATGCCAGGATGATGGTGATGCCAGGATGATGGTGATGCCAGGATGATGGTGATGCGATGATGATGATGATGCGATGATGATGATGATGCGATGATGATGATGATGCGATGATGATGATGATGCGATGATGATGATGATGCGATGATGATGATGATGCGATGATGATAGGATGATGATGATGCGATGATGATGATATGATGATAGGATGATGATGATGCGATGATGATGATATGATGATAGGATGATGATGATGCGATGATGATGATATGATGATAGGATGATGATGATGCGATGATGATGATATGATGATAGGATGATGATGATGCGATGATGATGATATGATGATAGGATGATGATGATGCGATGATGATGATATGATGATAGGATGATGATGATGCGATGATGATGATATGATGATAGGATGATGATGATGCGATGATGATGATATGATGATAGGATGATGATGATGCGATGATGATGATGATGCGATGATGATGATGATGCGATGATGATGATGATGCGATGATGATGATGATGCGATGATGATGATGATGCGATGATGATGATGCGATGATGATGATGATGCGATGATGATGATGCGATGATGATGATGATGCGATGATGATGATGCGATGATGATGATGCGATGATGATGATGCGATGATGATGATGCGATGATGATGATGCGATGATGATGATGCGATGATGATGATGCGATGATGATGATGCGATGATGATGATGCGATGATGATGATGCGATGATGATGATGCGATGATGATGATGCGATGATGATGATGCGATGATGATGATGCGATGATGATGATGCGATGATGATGATGCGATGATGATGATGCGATGATGATGATAGGATGATGATGATAGGATGATGGGATGATGGGATGATGGGATGATAGGATGATGGGATGATGATGATGATGATGATGGGATGATAGGATGATGATGATGGGATGATAGGATGATGATGATGATGGGATGATAGGATGATGATGGGATGATGATAGGATGATGATGATGGGATGATGATGGATGATTGGTTAGTGGGGCGCTCAACTGCGCGGTCATCCGTGCCCGTGCGAGGTCCCAATCTTTATACAGTCCAGTCTGGCTACTTTCACGAATGATGATGAAATGATAACACGAACACCCAGTCCCCGGGCAGAGAAAAATCCCCAACCCAACCTGGGATCGAACCCGGGACCCCGTGATCCAGAGGCAGCAACGCTAGCCACTAGACCGCGAGCTACGGACCCACCAGAATGAGCCTCCCCTTCTTACGAACTACGTTGTATTGATATTTTCAAAGTATTTGGTATGTTTTCTTCTTGCAAATACGCTACTCAGGTTTGCCACAGGACCGTATTGTGTAAATCCCACAATATTAGATCGATGCAACTTCTCTACATCTTCTCGTGGTGGTAGTTGCTGCTGTGATAGTGCACAGCAGCCTACGTCTCTTATTACGTAACTTGTCAAACTCAGGTATGTCGTCGGCCGCCTTCTTAGGTCCTGCTGCCTGGGCCGGGCGGAGTGGCCGTGCGGTTCTAGGCGCTACAGTCTGGAACCGGACGACCGCTACGCTCGCAGGTTCGAATCCTGCCTCGGGCATGGATGTGTGTGATGTCCTTAGGTTAGTTAGGTTTGATTAGTTCTACGTTCTAGGCGACTGATGACCTCAGAAGTTAAGTCACATAGTGTTCAGAGCCCGCTGCCCGGTAGCGGTTTTACAGGGGACGCCACGAAGTTGGGATCACAGATTTACAACAAATTTTGTACACCTTTAGTACGCCATTAAACCAACATAATGTACATTACTCTGGCAATTCCGAGAAGATCGCGAGAGAAGTGTTACGTATCAGTTATGTAACGGACGTATCTGTGCGTAGGAACTGGATGCTAGAGTTCGTAGTGGTCAAGTGGGTAGCGTTCGAGCTTCGTAAGACGAACATGTATGAAGCGACGGTTAGACACCCACTCCAACTCAGTTTTTAATCTAAATTTTTTCATCACTGGTCATATTTTATTTATGACATTTGACTACTGTGATGTAGTTAAGCACGGCACAATTAGTGAAAATTCGAGATGCCTCGAGCTAGTGATGAATGCTTGTGTTAGATACGTATGCAATATACGGTTGTATGATCATATCAGTCCTTCATACTCCCAGCTAGGTTGGATACGCCCACATAAGGCACGCGATCTCCGCACGATGTGCTTACTTCATCGATTTCTTAGCCACTGGTGCCCCCAATACTTGTCCTCTCACATTAAACACCTATCATCATTCCACAACCGCAATACCAGATCGGATACGTCTAGCATCTTGGCTGTACCTTTACATAACACAAAATTTTTCTCCGTGTCATTCTCCATCTCAGCCATACGACTATGGAACGCGCTCCCCTGTGATCTGCGTCTTATCCAAAACCACTCCACATTCGAGAGGGAACTTAAGACTTACATATTAGGGACGATATACCCACAATTATTGTGTCCCCGTCATCTTTTTCTTTCTCCTCTCCATCATAGCTTCGAATTTTACCATTCTATTTCTCTTCCTCTAACCTATCTACCTCTTCTATATCTCTTTCACCCCATTCCATCGTCTTATGTCTCTGCTTGATGAGAATAACTCACAAGCTGCAAGAACATAACGAGAAAATTCCCAACTTGGAATAGGACTGACACTCATAAAAGAAAAATATGTTTACTTTCATATAGATAGTCATTATTATTATTATTATTCTTGATTGTTATAATTATCATTGTACTACTTTTATAATCTCTCTTTTTTTTTTTCTTTAACATTAATACTGTATAAGATATTATATATCCTTAATGTTCTGTAGAAACTGAAATTTGTTGAATCTGAGTATGCCTGGTTAGGTATAAGAGAGGGCCTGAAGGCCCTAATCTTGCCAGGTAAAATAAATGCATAAATAAATAATTTAAAAAACCACAATTGTATGAAGCGACGGTTAGACACCCACTCCAACTCAGTTTTTAATCTAAATTTTTTCATCACACGTCATATTTTATTTGACATTTGACAGGTAATATAATTTAAAAAACCACGTGTATTTGCATGAAGTTTTAGCGAATTTTGACTACTTACTATTTTTAATTAAATTTAATCATTAGAACAAACATGTGTGTAACTATCGACAAGTAAATGAAGAAATGCATAGAGTTTCCCTGAAAATGTATGACTGTCGTGAATTGCGAAATCGCTTATACATGCAGTCTGGTAAGGTACTCAGAACTACTTCGCACGTCGACGCTTCGAGCTGCAGGCATAAAAGCGGGCCCCATTTGGCAGTTAACCTGCGTAGCGGTGAGACGTTGCTAATGTAGCAAGAACGAATAGTGTAGGTCCATTTTTTTAATATCACAGAATTTACACGTGTACTATATAAATAATGATTTGAGCGCGACTCGAACCGTCACCTCATACACGTTCATCTTACAAAGGTCGAACGCTAACCACTTGACCAACAAGAACTCTAACGTTCGTCCGCAACACACGGATACATTAGTTACACAATAGACTCGGAAAACTTCTCGTGCGATTTTCTCGGAATAGGCAGAGTACTACTAAAGGTGTGCAAAATTTGATATAAAGCCGTGAGCCCAACGTCGTGACCTCCCCTTGTGAGACGTACATGCAGTTCTCCAAAGAGTCGATGGTCGATTTAGTAATCTACGTGTTTCCTCATGATTCTTCCAACTGACCTGTCTGGATGCGGGTTTTATTTACACTATGTGATCAAAAAGTATCCGGAAACCTGGCTGAAAATAACTTCAAAGTTCGTGGCGCCCTCCATCGCTAATGCTGGAATTCAGTATGGTGTTGGCCCACCCTTAGCCTTCATGACAGCTTCCACTCTCGCAGGCATAAGTTCAGTCAGGTGCGGGAAGGTTTCTTGGGGAATGGCAGCCAGTTCTTCACGGAGTGCTGCTCCGAGGGGAGGTATCGATGTCGGTCGATGAGGCCTGGCACGAAGTCGGCGCTCCAAAACATCCAAGAGGTGTTCTGAAGGATTCAGGTCAGGACTCTGTACAGGTCAGTCCATTACAGGGGTGTTATTTTCGTGTTACCACTCCGCCACAGGCCGTGCGTTATGAACAGGTGCTCGATCGTGTTGAAAGACGCAGTCGCCATCCCCGAATTGCTCTTCAACAGTGGGAAGCAAGAAGGTGCTTAAAACATCAATGTAGGCCTCTACAGTGACAGTGCCACGCAAAACAAGAGGTGCAAGCCCCTTCGATGCAAAACACGACAACAACATATCACCGCCTCCGAACTGTACTATTGGTACTACACACGCTGGCAGATTACGTTCACCGGGCATTCGCCATGCCCACATCCTGCCATCGGATCGCCAAATTGTGTACCGCGATGCGATTCGTCTTTCCACACAACTTTTTTACATTGTACAATCGTCCACTACGCTCTTTACACCAAGCGAGGCGTCGTTTGGCATTTGCTGGCGTGATGTGTGGCTCATGAGCATCCGCTAGACCATGAAATCCAAGTGAGAAAACCTCCCGCCTAACTGTCATAATACTTGCAGTGGATCCTGATGCATAGTGATTAAAATTCTTCTGGGTGTTATGCCGCGTCATTGCTAAAAACTAACAACAATAATAAACCAAAACCGACGTTTCGGCGGAATTGCAACGCCCTTCCTCCGGGCATGTGACCTGGGCCCTGAGGAAGGCCGTTGCAATTCCGCCGAAACGTCGGTTTTGGTTTATTATTATTGTTAGTTTTTAGCAATGACGCGGCATAATACCCAGAAGAATATTAATCACTATGACACCGGCCGCCGAAGCCTACGTTCTGATCCTGATGCAGTTTGGAATTCCTACGTGATGCTCTGGATATATGTCTGCCTATTATACATTACGACCCTCTTCAACTGTCGGCGGTCTCTGTCAGTCAACAGACGAGGTCGGCCTGTACGCTTTTGAGCTGTAAGTGTCCCTTCACGCTTCCACTTGACTATCACATCGGAAACAGTGGACGTAGGGATGTTTAGTAGTGTAGAAATCTCGCGTACAGACGTGACACCCAATCACCTGACCATATTCGAAGTCCATGAGTTCCGGGGAGAGCCGCATTCTGCTCTCTCACGATGTCTAATGACTACTGAGGTCGCTGATATGGAGTACCTGGCAGTAGGTAGCAGCGCAATGCACCTAATATGAAAAACATACGTTTTTGGGTGTGTCCGGATACTTTTGATCACATAGTGTGCCATGTATGTGCGGTAGACATGCACGCCCGAAAAAAACAGCACTATCTTGTTGATCCGCAGCCACATGAAGAAGAAATTTACGACTTTTGCTGCATGGAAGCATTGAAATAAGTCAGTAGAGACAGATAAAAATGTGCCCCGGACCGGGTTTCGAAGCCGGATTTCCCGCTTTACGAGAGCGGTCGCCTTAATCACTTCGCCTATTCTAGCGCGTCCCCCGCCCGTCCCAAACTTCCATATGCCGCACACTACAGCGAGTGCTATGCCGCCCTCCCCATTATTCCTCTTCGCTCTCGGCCCTTCCGCATTCCCGCGATAAGTCTGACATTATTGTGCATCTGCACTGGAAGAACGGACACCGTACCTATTTAATATATTCGTCTGACGGCATATCGATCTTTCAGTGCAGATACACATGTGCGACCTCTCGCGGGTTACAGAACGGCTGCGAGCGAAAAGCAATAATGGACAGGGAACTCTGTGGTGTGCGGCATACGTAAGTTTGGGTCGGTCGGGAGACGTGCACGGATAGGCGCAACTTTAAGGCGATCGCTCGCGTAAAGCGGAAAACCGAGGTTGGAATCCTGGTTCGGGAGTTACTTCAGTGCCCCAATGCAGCAAAAGTCGGAAATTCTTTTTCATCTAAGTTTTACTTGTGGTGTCATCCCGAAGCATATCGAGAGATATTTTACTCGTATTACTGTTTCTAGGGATTGACCGCAAATGATGTAATCTAATAATAATCAGTTTATTAGACCATGTACATATTACTTGCAACCAATTAGGATGGTTATGGCCGGAAACGAAATTAAACGATCGTGTGGCATAATTGACCGGAAGATTCCGTATGAGGCAGCTTTGCCGCCCAGTGCAAGTCTTTCTATTAGACACCATTTCGGCGATTTGCTCGACGACGACGAAATGATTATCTGGACAACGCCCAGTCCCCGAGCGGAAAAAATCTCGAACCTGGGTCCCCAGGATCTGCAGGCATTACTTCCAGCAGTAATTTTTCGTAGATCGCTTGAGCAACGTACCTAACGACTGGAAAAAAGCGCAGGTCATTCCCATTTTTAAGAACGGCAGTAAGACAGATCCAAACAATTATAAACCTATATCGTTGACGTCAGTCTGTTATAGAATTATGGAACGTTTATTATGCTCCAGAATTATGATGTTTTTGGAAAATGAACATATCTATAAAAACCAACATGGATTCCGCAAACAGAGATCCTGCGGAACTCAGCTCGCTCTGTTCCTCCATGAGATCCACAGAGCAGTGGACAACGGCGTTCAGGTTTATGCCGTGTTCCTCTATTTCAGTAAGGCATTTGACACCGTCCCGCATTGCCGTTTAATGAAAAAAATCCGAGCTTACGGAGTATATCGGAGCAGACCTGCGATTGGATTCTAGGGGACTGATGACCTCAGAAGTTAAGTCCCATAGTGCTCAGAGCCATTTGAACCATTTTTTTTTGTCTGAATATCATAACCGTAGGCTCACGTCCCATCACTTCAGCAACATCTCGTTCTCATTTGCGCGATCCAAAACCTCTTGGCAGATTGCAAGGCGAAGGTCTTTCCTTGACTCATGGGCCGCTGAACGAAATCGGCGGCAACACGATACATTCCAAGATGACATGATCCAACTGAAATGTTATGTTCGCCTGCAAGCTCTCCGACAATCAGTCTTCGATTGGCACGCAGAATTTTGATGACGTTCCTTACACGAGCGTCGTCGGTAGTCATCGAAAGGCATCCTGAAAGAGGGCTATCTTATAACTTCCGTCCGGTCGTTTTCAAACCATGTGAAGCGTTCTTAACACAGACTTAACGGCTTAAGTACTCACCACCCTTGGCTTCCTGCACCATTTGGTGTTGAGTTTCACGAAAAATGTAATGCGGACGCGTTGCTCCACTAATTCTACCATCTCGAAATTTGCAAACTGTGCGACACAACTTTCTACTCAATAGAGCACTGAACAATAACTAACAGACCTACAACAACGAAACTTCCGGCCGTTACATATTAAACACAGAGGTGCCAACGGCATTTCGCTGCCATACACATACGGCCCTAAATTAAGTATGATCCGGAATTTTTGAACAGACCTCTTCTGTGTACCACTACTACCACCACTGTTACTGTTACTATTTCTGCAAAAAGTACAGAATGTAGAAAACTTGTAATAATGTTGCAATGTTAATAGCTCGTCCCGGCGGAGGGTCGAGTCCTCCCTCGGGCGCGCGTGTGCGTGTGCGTGTGCGTGTGCGTGTGCGTGTGCGTGTGCGTGTGCGTGTGCGTGTGCGTGTGCGTGTGCGTGTGCGCGTGCGCGTCCTTAGGATAATTTAGCTTAAGTCGTGTGTAAGCTTACGTACCGATGTCCTTAGCAGTTAAGTCCCATAAGATTTCACACACTTTTGAACATTTTTTGTTAATAACTATATTGTAGTAATTAAGACCCACTAATGTATGAATATAATTTGTGGAATAAAGAATTTTTAACAAAAAAATAAATTAAAATGAAATTTATACAGAGGGGTCCAAATAATGTATCCACTGTTTAAAAATCCATAACTTGCAAACTAATTGACGGAGTTGTCTCATTTTTGGTGAAAGTGTAGCTAGAAGTCCAACTTCAAGATACCGCTGTAGGTGTTCGAAATGGTGACCATTAACATCCACACACAAACGATGCCGCCCAACTGCAGCACGAACTACTGACTGCAACGTGTTCAGTTGGATATTTGCACATCAATGTACGATGGATTCTCGAAGTTCATCCAATGTGCGTGGCTTTTGTCGATAAACGACGTCCTTTAATGTTCCCCACAGGTAAAAGCCCAGAGGAGTTAGGTCTGGGGAACGTGGTGGATACTCCACAGCACCTCTACGGCCTATCGATCTTCCTGGTAGATTTTCGTCGAGATACGCCCTAACACGATTTTGGTAGTGGGCTGGGGCACCATCTTGAAAGTAAACCCTTCCGTCTCCATACAAGTCTCGGATGGCAGGTAAAATGGATGTCTGAAGCTTCTGAAGGTACACCTCACCGCTAACTGTGCCGTCAAAGAAGAATGGCCCAATCAAGCCCCGGTAAGTCAACCCACACCACACATTTACTCCTGGCAAATTCACGGCTTTGTCTAAATAGACGTTCGGATTTTCGGCGGCCCAGTAGATGCAGTTGTGGCGATTTACTGTACCATTGAATTTGAACTGTGCCTCATGATACCACACAATCATCTCTGCAAACTCTTCATCGTTGCGCACCATGTTAGTAAACCACTCGCAGTACTCCATTCTACGGTCTGGGTCGTCCTTGTTCATTGCGTGTAGCAATTGTGGGATGTAGGACTTCCACTTTGCTGTCTTCAAAATTCGCCGAACACTTGAGCGACTCACTCCAGTTTCACGGGCAGATTGTCTCACAAACTTCTGTGGTGAGCGACGGGAGTTAGCTGGACTTGTTACTGTTACAGGTCGTCCAGGTCGTTGTTTGTGTACATATTTAACACAGCCTTCGGCTTCAAATTTGTCTCGCATGCGACGAATCGTTAAACGTGTCGGTGGCTCTTTTTTATATTTCGCCATTGCCGTCGAACCTCAATGTTTTCGTACTTAAAATACCACTTCAAAACTGACTTCCTTTCGTCGAATGTAAGCCTTGCGCCAGCCATGTTTGCTCGAGTAAGTAGGTGCAACTAAGAACAAAACACAATATCTGGCGACTGTCATCTGACAAAACAAAAAAACGCAATACAACGCTTGTGTGGCGATTGCCGGAACTACAAACTATTACACTACCAAAGATGAGACAACTCCGTCAATTAGTTTGCCAGTTGTAGACGTTTAAACAGTGGATACACTTTTTTGTACCCCTATATATGTATTTTCGATAATATTTGGGTGGCTGGCCCTCGGAGCGCAGTTATGCAGCATACTGTCTTCTGTCACTACTGTTATGTTCTCTTCACTATAGTGTGAGAATGTCACGCACACTTTACTATTATTGGATTGTGTGCAGTTTCTCTGCAAGCGTTCTCAACAAGCTCGATCATGCATCTTCGTCTGAGAATTAGAGCTGTGTAGCGTTTTGAAGTGGAACTCAGTTCTTGCCCTCTCGCGGCCAACGCTCCACCAATTGAACCGTCCCAAGTACGCCTCGCGGCCCCGCCATTTAAGTTTCAATCAGCCAGTGGTCCTTCTCTCGGGCTGCAACTCCACATCGCCCGAGGATCGATATGAGTGCAGGGAAATTCTGGTCGCTGTTGGCAACCAGTCGGAGTGCAATACAACAAATGGACGCAAATGGGAGGTCCAGTTCTACCTCCCGCCGCGGCGACAAGAACTCTTCGACCTGCAGTTCTATACTTGACGGGCGAGGCATCATATCAGCAACAAGCTGGCAGCGATAGAATAGTAACGAAAATTTTACTAGTAGATGGCGCTGTAAGCGTGTTGACATAATCGGGGTCGGCTCCAAATGATAGCTACATCTACATTTATACTCCGCAAGCCACCCAACGGAGTGTGGCGGAGGGCACTTTACGTGCCACTGTCATTACCTCCCTTACCGGTTCCAGTCGCGTATGGTTCGCGGGAAGAACGACTGCCGGAAAGCCTCCGTGTGCGCTCGAATCTCTCTAATTTTACATTCGTCATATCCTCTGGAGGTATAAGCAGGGGGAAGCAATATATTCGATACCTCATCCGGAAACGCACCCTCTCGAAACCTGGACACCGCGATGCAGAGCGCCTCTCTTGCAGAGTCTGCCACTTGAGTTTGCTAAACATCTCCGGAACGATATCACGCTTACCAAATAACCCTGTGACGAAACGCGCCGCTCTTCTTTGGATCTTCTCCATCTCCTCCGTCAACCCGACCTGGTACGGATCCCACACTGATGAGCAATACTCAAGTACAGGCCGAACGAGTGTTTTGGAAGCCACCTCCTTTGTTGATGGACTACATTTTCTAAGGACTCTCCCAATGAATCTCAACCTGTTACCCGCCTTACCAACAATTAATTTTATATGATCATTCCACTCCAAATCGTTCCGCACGCATACTCCCAGATATTTTACAAAAGTAACTGCTACCAGTGTTTGTTCTGCTATCATATAATAATAGAATAAAGGATACTTCTATGTATTCGCAATACATTACATTTGTCTATGTTAAGGGTCAGTTGCCACTCCCTGCACAAAGTGTCTATCCGCTTCAGATCTTCCTGCATTTCGCTGCAACAGTGGTAAAAGAACGGACGAACAACATTCTGCGCGTATCGAGCGCCGATTAGCGTCTCTCCAGAAACACCAAAGACGAAAAAGAGTTGTAGCCTGTCGCACCCCACACCATAGGGCCTAGGGTAGAGACAGTGTGTGTTGAACGCGTGCATTCTACGAGACAGCGCTCTCTAGGTCTACGTGGAATGCGCAAACGACAACTAGTTGCGTACAGGCCAGACTCTGCTTTCATCGGTGAAGACCGCGGCGTGCCGTGCAATCGTCCAAGTGACCCTCTGACGGCACCAGTTGAGTCGTGCACGTCGATAATGTGGCGGGAAAACGGGCTAGAGGTGTGGGAGCCCGTACTCCCACTGCTGATAAACGGTTCGAAACAGTTCGTGTACGGTCTGCTACTGCTGCCCTTGCAATACGATCCAGTTGGGCGTCCGTGCTCATTGGACGTCCAGCACCTCGTGGGAATGTTTGTGACCACTGATAACAGCATCGATGCTCAACTGGCGCAGCACATCCAAATTGCGTGGCCGTTCTTCTAAAGGACCTTCCCACCACTCGCAAGGCCTCAATTTGACCCCTTTAATTCCCACCCAGTTCGCTGTATGAAGCACTAGTGCATCTCTTCGGCTTGGGTGCCACCTTGCTTCACACGTTTGCATCACATTGAGCCTTCTGGCTGCGGGCATTCCCTATTTAAAGAATAGACACAGACGAAGCTCTGGCAACTAAGCCACTGCGCGCTCTCTTGGCGCACGACGCTGAAACCATCTACTACCCCCCAGGTGGGTCATGGGATCAAAAAAATACGTCTTTCCAGGTGTACTAATTTTTTTCCAGCAGTGTAAGTTAAGTGCAGTACCGGTTTCGACAGTAGCGAAAATAATAAAGCTGTGTCAGGCCAGTCTAGGTGACTTCTTTAGCTTACTGGAGGCGGAGGATATCAGTGTGCACCAGGACTGGCATTATATATATACGTGCAAATAATAAAAAAGAAATAATTGCGTAAATTCATTTTTCGAACTTTACGGTTGTTAAAGCTGTGACTACCCATTGTGCTAATAGGTCGTATTCTTACTACATCAAAAGAGTAGCAGTAATTTTCAAGGGTGAAAAGCAAACAGATTGCATTCTGTTGGTTGGTTGATTCTTTCAAGGAAAGGTACCAAACAGCGAGATCATCGGTCCCATCGGAGTTGGAAAGGATGGAGAAGGAAGTCGGCCGTGTCCTTTCAAAGAGCCCATCCTGGCATTTGCCTGAAGCGATTTAGGGAAATTACAGCAAACCTAAATCAGGATGGCCAGACGGGGGGATGGTGGGGTGCGGGGTGGTGGTGATGGGGATGATGGGGATGATGGGGATGATGGGGGGGGATGATGGGGATGGGGATGATGGGGGGGATGATGGGGATGGGGATGATGGGGATGATGGGGATGGGGATGATGGGGATGGGGATGATGGGGATGGGGATGGGGATGATGGGGATGGGGATGGGGATGATGGGGATGGGGATGATGATGATGATGATGGGGATGGGGATGATGATGATGGGGATGGGGATGGGGATGATGGGGATGGGGATGGGGATGGGGATGATGGGGATGGGGATGGGGATGATGGGGATGGGGATGATGATGATGATGGGGATGGGGATGGGGATGATGATGGGGATGGGGATGGGGATGATGATGATGATGGGGATGGGGATGGGGATGATGATGATGGGGATGGGGATGGGGATGATGATGATGGGGATGGGGATGGGGATGATGATGATGGGGATGGGGATGGGGATGATGATGATGATGATGGGGATGGGGATGGGGATGATGATGATGATGATGGGGATGATGATGATGATGATGGGGATGGGGATGATGATGATGATGATGGGGATGGGGATGATGATGATGATGATGGGGATGGGGATGATGATGATGGTGGTGGTGGTGGTGCACTCAGTTGCGCGGTCATCAGCGCCGGTGCAAATTCCCAATGTGTACACAGTCCAATCTAGACGCTTCAACGAATGGTGATGAAATGAGGAGGACAACACAAACACCCAGTCCCCGGGCAGAGAAAAATCCCCAACCCGGTCGGGAATCGAACCTGGGACCCCGTGATGCAGGGGTAGCAACGTTAGCCACTAGACCACGAGCTGCGGGCACGGGGGTTTGAACCGTCGTCCTCGCGAATGCGAGGCCAGTGTACTAGCCACTGCGCCACCTCGCTCGCTACATTCTGTTCCACTAGTACTTCCTTACTACTTTCTGGGTCGAGTCGTATTATGCCATCATCAGGTAATTATTATCGCCTTCAACCACCTCGGGGTAAATGCCCCCTGACTGATAAAATGTAATTTTGTGAGGGGTAAAAGCAAAAAGTTTCAGTTGTGTTTCGGTAACGGAGCTAACTTATTTTTAAAAGATCGTTACTATTATTGTGCAGAGTACCAATAATAACATTTTTCTGAGATACTACCATTAATGTGTGGCACAAAGTGGTTGAAGTTGAACTTTTGAAACGAACGTATGATTATCATGTTCCTCACATAGCCTAAACTCGCATTCGGGAGGACGACGGTTCAATCCCGTCTCTGGCCATCCTGATTTAGGTTTTCCGTGATTTCCCTAAATCGTTTCAGGCAAATGCCGGGATGGTTCCTTTGAAAGGGCACGGCCGATTTCCTTCCCAATCCTTCCCTAACCCGAGCTTGCGCTCCGTCTCTAATGACCTCGTTGTCGACGGGACGTTAAAGACTAACTACCACCACCATAGTCTAAACACACATACTTTTTACTGTGCATTTATGATGATGATAAAACTGTGACACATGCATAAATGTCATAGAAATGCCTTCTCCGTATTGTAGGTAGTTATCGCATTAGTCTAGAAATTGCTTCATTATTCACTTCGCAACAGTCAACGAACTATTGGATGACAGCGCAAAACATTAACTATGTAATGGTGATAGACTGCTGTAGGGCTTACACTGTATTATTATTTGGCTGTCATCAGATAGGAAGCATTGGCGAATTGAAGTCTTACAATATCTTCTATTTCAGAAGTAAGAGGTCCAGCAATCAAGTGATTTACAAACAGTATTCGTTAGTATAGTGAACACACTTTAACTTGGTTGATTTTAAACGTGGGAGTTCGTGAATAAAGTGCAGATAGGGAGAGCAGTGGTGCAGATGAAACATTATTGTAATGAGTGTCTATCCTCAGTGTAAATAGTTTGCTTTCTTTTCCAAGGAGTAGTTGCACATAACACTCGTTACGTACTGAGAATTTCTTTATCACCCTTAAGAAAAGGTTGTTAGAAATAAGCAGTACCAGTTGTCTCAATAACTTGTTAGTTTGTGCTATAATGAAACACCTGTCAGAACAAAATATCATTTACCTATAGTCATTTTAAAATGAAAGTGTACAGGGAAGATACTTTCCATTTTAAGGTTTAGATAGGACCCAATGATGATGGAGGGGTCGGGCGTGGAGGTATAGCTAATATTTTATTGTACTTAGGGGTAATGAGTCTCTGAAAAAGGAACCAAATCTTGAAGACTAAGGATATTAACTACAAAGACCCTTTGATTATGTCATTAGGTAGCGTTTCTCAAATAATGTGCGTCACTTGTGTATCAAGTACGCTACAAAACGTAAAGGCTACTACCTCCTTTAGAGTCCGCCCCGGTAGCTGAGTGGTCAGCGTGACAGGCTGTCAATCCTAAGGGCCCGGGTTCGATTCCCGGCTGGGTCGGAAATTTTCTCCGCTCAAGGACTGGGTGTTGTGTTGTCCTAATCATCATCATTTCATCCCCATCGACGCGCAGGTCGCCGAAGTGGCGTCAAATCGAAAGACCTGCACCAGGCGAACGGGAGGCCCTAGCCACACGACATTTCCATTATACCTCCTTTAGTGTGTTACATCTGTGAAGGCAATAAATTCGATTGTAAGTAATGTTCACTGAGAGAGTCACACATTTTAGTAAAAACATCACCTCGGAATTGTTATTCCCTTACTGACGTCGCTTTTCTGCCAATTATGCTGTAATTGCACCGTATTCTACAGCCTGATTCCCAGAAAATAGTCGTGCAGTGTGTAAACACTGGTCGTGAAAGTCTGCAGGGTGGTTGTTGTTGTTTACCACTCTAGAGACTCGGCTTACGGTGTATTTTACTAGATGAGTGCAATCTTAAAAAAGTCTGTACAGTGAGTGATATCAAAGAAGCACGAAACTAATACACACGATTCAGGTACATAGTGTTGCGTTCACCAAATACAATTGGCGTGTAGCGTACAAATGTGACAGAGTAGCTGCGTTATCTGAGTAGCAACAGCTATGTAGCCTCGTTAAAGAGCCAAATAAATTCAGCCAGACCAGGGGAAAACTGAAGGCAACCCTAATTAGCGACAAGCTACAATAATTTACTAAGAGAAATTGTGCATTAGTTATCTTGAATGTCAACCTGATGTGTGGCAGTATTATTAAAAGTTCACATGCACTGATCTGTCGGTGAAAACTGGTCTAGTCGTGTATCCTTGACGACTAATTTACCTAGTAGAATGTGCAAAAGGACTCACCTGGCCGGCGACAGTCGGTAAGACAAGAGGATGTCTTGAGGCACGGCGTCGATATTGTGGAACTAATTGTTGATGCGCAGTGTGTGATTGGACACGTGCGTCCGCCTATTACCGCGAAACGCGGATGAATGTTTCCCTCGGAACTATTAGTGTGACGCAAAGCTGAAGCATAACATAGTCCGTGTGCTGAGTTTGCTTGGTGGCGCCATCTTTGTATACGGCTGTGTCTCATATCTTCTAGCGGACACAGCACGTAGAAACTAAGACCGAAAACGTCACCTTAGGGTTTTACAGAAAGTGAGAATGATGAAATAATTTTTATTTTACGTGGAACACTGTTCTAAATTTGTATAGCTCTATTTGTAATGGAAAATTTGAAAGCTGATGCCCTTACTGACTGTTCATGGATATTAAAGTTTTTATTTATATATACTGCAGACAGAACAACAAGGCTAGCATATGGGCAAAGGAGGTAATGTGCGTTCTAATAGAACTGACGCAGGAATGTTACACCCGTCTTTTCGTAAACAAAATGTGGTGTGCGAGTACGATACAATAAACTGCCGCTGGAGCGCGCTGCGATCGCTTATACCACGTTGAGACACGTGACCCGAATGCACAAGTTGCTTCTTTTCTGAGCGTTCAGCAGCCATTGAACTCAACACGCTCAACGTTGGCGTTGGAGCGCACGGTCTGTCAGCCGACGGTTTAATGGACCGTAGTCGAGATAAATTCTGTTGCCTACACGCTGTCTGTAGATACCAGGCTTACGCGACATATTTTAACCACTTAGTCTGTTTACATGTTTACAATGTATCAGTCTTCATTGTCCGCAGCTCGTGGCCTTTCGGTAGCGTTCTCGCTTGCAGCGCACGGGGTCCCGGGTTCGATTCCCGGCGGGGTCAGGGATTTTTTCTGCCTCGTGATGACTGGGTGTCATCATCATTCCATCATCACTGACTCGCAAGTCGCCGAAGTGGCGTAAACTAAAAAGGACTTGCAATACGGCGGCAGTGCTTCCCCGCATGGGGCCTCCCGGCCAACAATGTCATACGATCATATCATTTTTTTCAGTCTTAATTGCTTTTTCGGTATTTTATAGTATTCCATTATTTCAAATAATTAGTGTGTTCATCTTTAAGTTCCTCCTGATTTTAGAGATCACCCTGGCCTTCAGGAAACAGAACGAAATGAAATACTCAGAAGCACTTTCGGAGGTTTTTGATGATTACTCAGATGTTCATACTGGGAATGAAGATGCAGATGATTGTTTGGCTGTATGTTTTTATGGTTATGAGGCCGATTCCAGAGACAGTGACATCGTGAGACTTGTAAAGACGCGTAAGATGACACTATTTTCAAGCCATTACGACAATAACGATCAAGGCGATACTGTTCTAGTCAGTCGTTTTGCCATAATGCCTTTGGAGAGTGCGCCCGAATCTCACTCGGGAGTCGCCAGTGCAAGAGCGACTCGGACTCCGTCTCGAACTAGCGATTCCAGTTCAGTTGTTTGTTGTTGTGGTCTTCAGTCCTGAGACTTGTTTGATGCAGCTCTCCATGCTACCCTATCCTGTGCAAGTTTCTTCTTCTCCCAGTACCTACTGCAACCTACAGCCTTCTGAATCTGCTTAATGTATTCATCTCTTGGTCTCCCTCTATGATTTTTACCCTCCACGCTGCCCTCCAATGCTAAATTTGTGATCCCTTGATGCCTCAGAACATGTCCTACCAACCGATCCCTTCTTCTGGTCAAGTTGTGCCACAAGCTCCTCTTCTCCCCAATTCTATTCAATACCTCCTCATTAGTTATGTGATCTACCCATCTAATCTTCAGCATTCTTCTGTAGCACCACATTTCGAAAGCTTCTATTCTGTTCCTGTCCAAACTATTTATCGTCCATGTTTCACTTCCATACATGGCTACACTCCATACAAATACTTTCAGAAACGACGTCCTGACACTTAAATCTATACTCGATGTTAACAAATTTCTCTTCTTTAGAAACGCTTTCCTTGCCATTGCCAGCCTACATTTTATATCTTCTCTACTTTGACCATCAGTTATTTTGCTCCCCAAATAGCAAAACTCATTTACTTCTTTAAGCGTCTCATTTCCTAATCTAATGCCCTCAGCATCACCCGACTTAATTCGACTACATTCCATTATCCTCGTTTTGCTTTTGTTGATGTTCATCTTATATCTTCCTTTCAAGACACTGTCCATTCGTTCAACTGCTCTTCCAAGACCTTTGCTGTCTCTGACAGAATTACAATGTCATCGGTGAACCTCAAAGTTTTTATTTCTTCTCCATGGATTTTAATACCTACTCCGAATTTTTCTTTTGTTTCCTTTACTGCTTGCTCAATATACAGATTGAATAACATCGGGGAGAGGCTACAACCCTGTCTCACTCCCTTCCCAACCACTGCTTCCCTTTCATGCCCCTCTTTATAACTGCCATCTGGTTTCTGTACAAATTGTAAGTAGCCTTTCGCTCCCTGTATTTTACCCCTGCCACCTTTAGAAATTGAAAGAGAGTATTCCAGTCAACATTGTCAAAAGCTTTCTCTAAGTCTACAAATGCTAGAAACTTAGGTTTGCCTTTCCTTAATCTTTCTTCTAAGCCAAGTCGTAAGGTCAGTATTGCCTCACGTGTTCCAGTTCAGTATCATTAGTCATTATAGTTTTACCCACCTACTGATGCCGTCTAGGCTTTACGTGTCAACCAACTTCTCAAGAGCCCGCAGAGTCGTTTCCGTAGAAAAGGGCCCATTTTAAGTCATAATTTGGTTGCTTAAGGTCTCAGCTGTTTTGCGGCTTATGGCCCCAACAAACAACAAATTGCAGGAAAACCAGATTCCAGGCTGAGATTAACTGCGAGTATCGAAAGGAAATGTAATTCACCCAGGAAAAAAGGTACAAAAAATTCGTTCGACCTGTTCTTGGTGTACGTGTGTGTAATGTCAGACAGAACAAAAATCGCGCGGCTGGTACATACATGTAAACATGAATTGTAGCAAAGGGAAGGGAAGGGAAGGATGGGTGGGAAATTATGACGGCTTGCCGGACAGGGCATTGTGGTAACGCAATGGCGAAAGTTGGAAATTTGTGCCAGACCGGGACTTGAAGACGGATTTACCGCTTGTCATGAGCAGTTGCCTTACTTCCGCTTCGGCCATACGGACACGGTAGTTCCTCCTTCCGCCCCTCCCCTCGAACCCCCCCCCCCCCCACCCCCCCACCCCGAGTCATGATCCGGCACAAATTTTGAACTTTTCGCCAGTGCATTAGCTCAGTGCCCTGTGCGGCTAGATGTTGCGATTTCCCACCCATCCTTTGCCTTTCCCTTTCCTCCCCCTTCCCACATTTCATGCGTACACGGTTACTGGGTATTTTTAGTCAGTCTGGATGCCTCACCAGGTAAGATGGAAGCAGTATAGAGGTTCGGTTATACTGAGCGCGAGACAGCTACGGTGAAGCTTAGGAACACGGACAGGTTCACTGTTGAAGTTGCGAAACTCCTCTTCACATTAAGAGTCACACACTATTCTGCTTCATCCCACAAGTATCTCGGGGGATGGCCACGACGGGAAACATCAGTCGGTTCAGAACTCTAAGGAGGTCTAGCAGGGGGTTCTTCTTCCTATATACCATGGGTTCCCAACAAAATTTTCTCTAGGACCCCCTCATCGAGCATGATTGGTACCTTGTCATATCACAGTACCAAGTACCTAAAAAAGCCAAATTCTTTTTATACGTTTTCTATTTTTGGTACTTAGAAAAAACACTGACATATTCATCACTGAAAAAATATTGAGCTTAAAACTTTTGCAATTTGGCCATCATTGTTATTGTTAAATTTTTCATTATTGCTCAAAATCTTTGTCTTCAAATCTGGGTGTTTAGTATAACAAACTCCTTAAAAAAAAATAAAGATTGAGTATGAACTGAAAATGACAGGAAAAAATTAAAACTGAATGTATTGGTCTTTCAAGTGTACTACACATCAGATTGCATCGAGTAGACATGTGTGAAAAATAAGAAAACACTAATTTCATACAAGGTATTATTTATTTGAAAAAATAGTTACAGCAGAGTACTCCATCAGTATACAGTTAGTTTTAATTTTCAGTTCTTAATGAGATGAGATGACTTCAATCTGACCTTTGAGTCCATTATTTCTGAAATATTAGGTTCCAAACTTGAAACTTTGACTCTGAAATCTGACCGCATGTCTAGCCGATTTCTATGTTTGTTTTTCATGAAACATGGATCACACCGATACGTGGTTGCAAATGGTAGGATCTTTTTCATTGCCTTATCTCCTAGTTGCTTGTAGTCCTTGCGCGCTGATGCCCAGAAGTCTGTAATTTAATCACCGAAGAAAATGTTTATCATCGTTCCACAGATGGACAGATCTACAAGTTGACCTTGCTCTTCTTCTGTGAGGCCTTGGATTTTGTCTGTTTCTTCACAGCTGAAGTCCGCAGCTCGTGGTCGTGCGGTAGCGTTCTCGCTTCCCGCGCCTGGGTTCCCGGGTTCGATTCCCGGCGGGGTCAGGGATTTTCTGTGCCTCGTGATGACTGGGTGTTGTGTGCTGTCCTTAGGTTAGTTAGGTTTAAGTAGTTCTAAGTTCTAGGGGACTGATGACCATAGATGTTAAGTCCCATAGTGCTCAGAGCCATTTTTCACAGATGAAGAGATTTCGAATCCATCTGTCGTCAGGGTCAGGTTCAGGGAAATACTATCTAAAAGTGATGGCTAGGCTCCGTAGACGCTCGGCTACATTGATCTTGATCTGGTCAGTCAAACTCTCCTCTGATGACTCCAAGAATTGTTTTAAAGTAGAAAAGTTAGCGACTCGTTTTCTATCCTTGACACCCAGATCTGACACTTTTTGACCATAGCACTAGTCCTATCCTAAACTTTGACATGTCTACATTTTTCCTTGTAAACTCAAGTTCAACGCGTTCAAGTGTTCAAACACATCAGCCAAGTACGCAACTGAGCAAATTCAAAAGAAGTAGGTGAAAAAATCCGCGTACTTTGTGTCAAGAAGGAAGACACGAACCTCGTCTCTAAATTCAAAAAATCTTGACAAGGCCCTACCTCGAGAAAGCCATCTTACTTCCGTATGAATAAGAAGTTGCTCGTGCTCACTGCCGATCTCTTTACACTCTAGGAAGACGCTAGACGCAGAAGTTAGCGTTCGCTAAAGCTCTGCTCATGCAGGAAGCGGCCAAAACAAAAAAATCTCTTATACGAAATATATTAAATATATATTTTTTATTCTATTAGCATCTTGCGGACCCCTCTGGCATAGCTCGCGGAGCTCTGGGGGCCCTCGGATCACCTGTTGGGAACCACTGCTATACACTATTAATGACTGAACGGGAAAGGGTGGAATGATGGTCGCGCCAGGAGCGCCCTCGGCCACACACCGTAACCTGTTTTGTAGGTATCACGAAAGCTAGCGCTGTAAGTGGTGACACGCCGCCAGGACTGTGACGTCAAAAAGTTGAAAGCAGAAGCGGTCCATACACATCCGATCCGAATAACTCCGCATTATCACCTACAGCAGAGTGCGAACAATAGCCTCACTCGCCGGCCGTTGTGGCCGAGCGGTTGTAGGCGCTTCAGTCTGGAACCGCGCGACCGCTACGGTCGCAGGTTCGAATCCTGCCTCGGGCATGGATGTGTGTGATGTCCTTAGGTTAGTTAGGTTTAGGTAGTTCTAAGTTCTAGGCGACTGATGACCTCAGATGTTAAGTCCCATAGTGCTCGGAGCCATTTCAACCATTTGAACAGCCTCACTCTGTAACTGGAAAGCTAGTGTCCCTTTCAGTGATTGTATACGTATGCACCGATTGTCCGCAGACGCGATGTTCTGTGTCTACTAGACTTGGCCACTGTTTCTATGTTTCTATACAGTGTATCGATACGTGGAACTGTTTCAGTGTTTCGGAACGGCTGTGGTTCACTGTTTCGAAACAGTGGTGTTTCATTCCGCCCCCGTCTCGGATAACCGGACCAGATTCGATCTCGAGCCAGACACAGAAACTGTATCGTTATTTCAAAATAAGGCTGTTTCAGTCCACCTGTGCTTGGAACGGACTGATTGTATCGAAACAGTGATGTTTCATTGCGCCCTGTGTCCGACGAGATTCGGGCTCGTCATAGGTAGTGAAACACAACATACCACTTCATGAAACACTTTCAAGCGTGTCGAAATCTTTTAGACAAGCAATAGCATGAAGCTTAAGATGTCCTAAAATAAAGCTTCGTTTCTAGCTGACTGTCCTATTCCGAAATGGCGTAACATCTACTTTATCAACACTGACCAAACAATAAAACAACGCATACTATTCACATTCAAAATAATAAATATGTGAAAACCATTCAGTTTAATTACACTTTTTTCTATAACATACGCTTCTCTGTTGATGTACAATAATAATATTAGGAAACGCAAATAAGCCTACAACATTTTGAATATAAAAAGGCATAGAATGACAGTTATTAGACATATACATAAATTTGATGTAGGTATAATTGCAAGCAATCTGTTAGACATATCACTGATAGTGTAATGGTGAACGGGAAGGGCTGGGAAGCGTGGTGAATTTATAGTAACGGCTCGAAACACCTTGAAAGACAAAATTTTTTTTGTTATATTTTATTTATTCGAATTCTTTGGCGTTATTTGTGAGTCTATAGTCACTGTGCCTATTATCCACAATGATTCCCTTTGTGTGCATGGAAATTAGCAGGATGGGTATATTCCCCATACTAACGGAATGTGAGAATCCCAGTAGCGTATCCATTGTTTCTGCAGTTGGCTCCCATCTCCAGTTCCGTTCGTGGTGGTTCTTCTGTCTACAGCTATGGCTGTCCTCAGCCAATTGAAACTATGAAAGTCACACGACACGAAAGCAGAGCATTTGCTGCAGGAAATATGAAACTGCCGAGACGCCTAAGTGATAGTTTCATACTTTCTGCGATATGATTATCGCTCTCGCACCTCATCTGTGTTTATACGGACATACTTATACAGTAGACATTAAGATGATAAAATGTGTAGGTTTATTAAACTACAAAACACAAACTGTTTCACTGTTACGAAACGACGTATCGAAACATTGCATTGTACTGTGTCATTTGTTTCGAAACAGTTACGTGTTTCAGTTTGCCCATCTCTAGTGTCTGCGTTTATAATCCGCAAGCCACCTTGCGGCGTGCGACGGGGTGTATCTGGTACCGCTATACGTAACTTCCCTCACTCCCCTGTCCCATTCGCGAAAGACGCGTGGGAAGAACGATTGTCGGTGAACTTCCGTACCAACTCTAAATTTTTCGAATATTCCCGATGTTGTCATTTCGCGAGATGTATGTAGGAGGAATTAATACGTCGTGCTGCTCTTCCCGGAAAGTGTTATCTCGAAATTTTAATAGTAAACCGCTCCGTGATGCACAAAGCCTCTCATTTAGCGGCTCTTACTGGAGTTCGTTGAGCATCTCGTAAACCATCCCGTGCCGAAACGCGCCGCTATTGATCGTATCTTGTCTGCCTCTTCTGTTAGTCCTACGTGGTAAGGGTGCTAGATACCGGAACAATATTCAGGTTATAGTGAAACGTGTGTTTCGTAAATCTCTCCTTTCGCGAATGAGTTATTGTTATTTGTCGCCAATAGTGTCATTGCAACGTACTGGATTTTTCCGCCAATAAGTTCGTTTACGTTCAGGATCAACTGCCAGTTAATAAAGCAGTCATAGTTCTTCTTGCATTTTGCTACGGTCTTTTGGCTTTGTCACTTTCTTATTGACGACAGCATCATTTGCGAATAGCGTCACGGAGCCATCGACGTTATGCTCTATATCATAATTATAATGACGTATAAACTGGAATATTACGCGCCCATTCGATAGAGCTGTCGTAGATTTGTCTAGCATGGTATTGTAATGAAAGCGAGAGAACTTCGTATTCCGTTAGTTTCGTTTTGACCTTCGAGCAGTCCTCGGCAGCTCCACTCAGACAATAGGTTGCCAGTGCACGTACAGTGGGCCCACCGAGAGAGAAAAAGAAATCACTTCCCGAGAAAACTTCATCGAAATGCACTTCAATGTACATCACCTATTACTCTCATCAAGTGCTTGGCGAAATGATGCGTTACGCATGATTTGTTATTGCAGAGACCTCGCGTGAAACACAGTTGGCTCTTTATTCACATGAAGTGTTGTGCTATTGACAAGGGACTTCAGATCGATTTCGTATTTCCGGAAGCCTTTTGACACTATACCACACAAGCAGCTCGTAGTAAAACTGCGTGCATGTGGAATATCGTCTCGGTTATGTGACTGGATTTGTGATTTCCTGTCAGAGAGGTCACAGTTCGTAGTAACTGGCGGAAAGTCATCGAGTAAAACAGAAGTGATTTCCAGCGTTCCCCAAGGTAGTGTTATAGGCCCTTTGCTTTTGGAGACAATCTGAGCAGCCGTGTTCGTTCAAATGTGTGTGAAATCTTATGGTACTTAACTGCTAAAGCCATCAGTCCCTAACCTTACACACTACTTAATCTAAATTATCCTAAGGACAAACGCACACACCCATGCCCGAGGGAGGACTCGAACCTCCGCCGGGACCAGCCGCAGCCGTGTTCGGTTCTGTGGAGATGCCGCTGTCGTTTATCGACTAATAAAGTCATAAGAAGACCAAAACAAACTGCAAAACGATTTACTAAAGATATCTGAATTGTGCGAAAAGTGGCAGTTGACCCTAAATAACGAAAAGTGTGAGGTCATCCACATGAGTGCTAAAAGGAACTCGTTAAACTTACGTTGCACGATAAATCAGTCTAATCTAAAAGCCGTAAATTCAACGAAATACCTAGGTATTACGATTACGAACAACTTAAATTGGAAGCAACACACTGAAAATTTTGTGGGGAAGGCTAACCAAAGACTGCGTTTTATTGACAGGACACTTAGAAAATGTAACAGACCTACGAAGGAGACTGCCTACACTGCGCTTGTCCGTCCTCTGTTAGAATACTGTTGTGCAGTGTGGGATCCTTACCAGATAGGACTGACGGAGTACATCGAAAAAGTTCAAAGACAAGCAGCACGTTTTGTATTATCGCGATATATGGGAGAGAGTGCCACAGAAATGATACAGGATTTGGCCTGGACATCATTGTTATCAACGACAAACAGCACTTTCTACTTATAGGGGCACTTTCATAACGAGCATGCTAGTCGAAGAAAACCCAAAGTTCATCAAAACTGATTAAAAACAGATCATTTAGCTACGTGTGTTAATACTAGATTTATGAAACCCTCTAAAATGTACATAAACTATTTAATCACCGCCGGTATTTCAGATAAGACAAACTGTAATGTAATTATTTAGGATTGCATCCAGTACAAAAGCAAAATACGTAAAATGTTTCTAGTTATTCTTTCATTGTGACATGTTCCTTTCCTTGTATCAACGACTACTGTACGAGAAATTACGTCTAAACACAACGCATTTATTAACCGTTTTGTCAAAACTCTGAAGGTAACGTAGTTATGTCAGTTTATTCCCATTTCTTACGACTGTTTTATCAGTAAATAAATAGCTTTTCAAATGTACTTTGCGCCTGCCGCCATATTGCGTTACTAAAATGCTGGCTTCAGTTACGTCAATGATACTCTATACGGATTTACCAGTCTAGTGATGTATGTCTGTGATACCATATGTTACAGTACATTTAACGTCCTCTCTGGAGTCCATAGAGTAGAAAAAACTTTGGAGTGAGCATTGTGTTCTGCACATGTTGTCAATATTAAGCTGGAACTGTCATGTGATCTCGGGACGACGCTGTTTAAGGCCAACTCACATTGGCTGTCATGTCATTACGTTAAAACATTCGTCAATGCCTTTCAAATGGCGGCATTCACGCAGGCCATCAGTGGACCACCACGTCAGCTCAAGGTTTCCGGGGAAGTTAGTTCTGACGGTATCGTCTGCTAAAATCATAAGTTAATCCGTTTTCGCCACGCTCACTCGTATCATAGTGGTGGATTTTGTCGTTTTGATCCTTCGTAATTTTTATTTTATTAATATGCTTTGTTTTCGTGACAAATTGCAGATGTTCCATGACGATTTGGACATTTCTTTTTTCCATTGAGTGTTCTTACACAAGCGAGGTCAGACATCTGAAAGCGTAAGTTATTTACATTTTACAATAACAGAACAGAGCTAACACACACTGTGTGTGTGTGTGTGTGTGTGTGTGTGTGTGTGTGTGTGTGTGTGTGTGAAGAACATAAGCTGCTGAAGCAATTTCCATTACATAAAATTTTAAGGAAAAGCCCAGCTTTAATGAGAAGAAAAATAATGAATAAGGTAAACAGGCTCCATTTATTTCTTCATAGCTATTGTTTGACGTGTTTGTATGTGCATATTTCCTTTATCAAATAAATGCCGGTGTTTTGAAATGTTTCACATTTCAGCACTTTATCAAACAAAACTGATCGGTAACATACGTTACGAAGTTTTCTTTGGCCATTAATAACCTTTGTCGTTTTTAATTGCTCATTTCCGATACTACACTCTACCATTTTTATCACAGATGGTGACTCGTAACTCCACTTTCACCATTCGGTACTTCACTAAGCGAATTGACGTGACACGGCGTGTGGGACGGCGTGAATAAACGGTGTCCCGATGGTGCCGTGACGTGATGACCGTTGATTTTGCTCATCACAGCGAAGAGCTCAATTTATTCCACGTATCAAATGCATATTGGCGTGGTGTCTATGAAACATCTGCGAAGGGAATATGTCTGTACTAGCGACTTGACAACATTCAAAATTTATAGGATTCATGACAGACAAGCCTTCGACCTTCCGAATTCACGTGTCGACGGTAGCAATATATGATGGTAACAGAAATTCAATTCTGCGCTTCTGAATGCACACTCCAGAAATATTTCTACACTCTGCTGAAGTCCCATGGCGTAAAACAGGATAGAATCACAGTTGACAACTTGATACACACTATGTGATCAAAAGTATCCGGACACCTGGCTGAAAATAACTTCAAAGTTCGTGGCGCCCTCCATCGGTAATGCTGGAATTAAATATGGTGTTCGCCCACCCTTAGCCTGCATGACAACTTCCACTCTCGCACGCATACGTTCAATCACGTGCTGGAAGATTTCTTGGGAATGACAGCCCATTCTTTACGGAGTGCTGCACTTAGGAGAGGTATCGATATCGGTCGGTGAGGCCTGGCACGAGGTTGGCTTTGCAAAACATCCCAAAGGTGTTCTGTAGCATTCAGGTCAAGACTCTGTGCAGGCCAGTCCATCACAGGGATGATACTGTCGTGTAACCACTCCGCTACAGGTCGTGCATTGTAAACGGGTGCGCGATCGCGTTGAAAGATGTAATCGCCATCCACAATTGTTCTTCAGCAGTAGAAAGCAAAAAGGTGCTTATAATATCAATGTAGGCCTGTGCTATGATAGTGCCACGCAAAGCAACAAGGGGTGCAAGCCCCCTTCATGAAAAAGACGACCGCACCACAACACCCCCGCGTCCGAATTTTACTGTTGGCACTACACACGCCGGCAGATGACGTTCACCGGGCATTCGGCGTACCACACCCTGCCATCCGATCGCCACATTGTGCACCGTGATTCGTCACTCCACACAACGCTTTTCCACTGTTTATGCTCCTTACACCAAGCAAGGCGTCGTTTGGCATTTACCGGCGTGATGTGTTGCTTATGAGCAGCCGCTCGACCCTGAAATTCAAGTTTTCTCACTTCCCGACTAACTGTCATAGTACTTGCAGTGGATCCTGATGCAGCCTGGAATTCCTGTCTGATGGTCTAGATAGATGTCTGCCTAATATACATTCCGACCCTCTTCAAATGTCGGCGGTCTCTGTCAGTCAACAGACGAGTTTGGCCTGTACGCTTTTGTGCTGTAAGTATCCGTTCACGTTTCCACTTCACTATCACACAGGAAACAGTGGACCCAGGGATGGTTAGGAGCGTGGAAATCTCGCGTACAGGCGTATGACCCAAGTGACACCCAGTCACCTGACCACGTTCGAAGTCCGTGAGTTCCGCGGAGCACCCCATTCTGCTCTCTCACGTTGTCTAATGACTACTGAGGTCGCTGAAATGGAGTACCTAGCAGTAGGTGGCAGCACAATGCACCAAATACGATGAACGCATGTTTTTGAGTGTGTCCGGGTACTTTTGATCACATAGTGTACATAGCACCCCAGCAAGAACAATGACACACTCAAAAATGCAGTAATTGAGACAACTCGACTTGAACAATTAATTCTGTAAAGCATATATTGAAATAATGAAGCATCCTTTCAATTTGAAGTAAGCATTTTTGGCAGCAAATTTCATTGTATATTTCGTCTAATTGGGACACTTCTCACATATTTTTCAGTGACAAACTAAAATAGCCGTTTACGACTTGTCACTCCTTTTGGCCGGGCCGCGATGTGTGTCACGTACGAGCGTATGGCCGCGGACTGTGATTATGTGCATCTTTACGATAACTCTCTTCGAAAACGGCAGTGACCAGAGCTTTTTTTTAATTTTTTGAATTGTGCAAATTGATGGCTCACAGCAGTGCGAGTTCACGGTGGCATTGATGGAAACTGCCCAAAACAGAGCACCGATTTTGACCTCGTTTAGTTTGAACACCCAACGGAGCACGTGCGCATTAAGCTGTTTGTTGCTGCTTTGTCGCCTGGATATAACCGAGCGAACAGCCTCGACCTTGCAACGTTGCAGTCGCAGTCAAATTTAGTTCGCACCGTGGCGTGGGGGACCACAGGTAAAATACTGGTCTCCTCTTCGCGAAGGCCGCGGTTCGATTCTGGATTCGCTTTTCTAACTTTGTTTCCTGTGATTTCTCTTAATATCTCCCACATCTACGTTCCGCGACCTACACTGATGAGTCAAAACATTATGACCGTCTGCTTAATAGCTTATTTCTCCGTCTTTGGCACGAAATACATCACAGATTCTACGTATCAGGGATCATACAGTTTTTTGGTAGGTTTGTAGAGGTATGTGGCATTAGATGTCGTAAGCGCAGGTCATTGTAATTCGTGTAAATAACTGGTCGCTCATTTACATACGCGATGATGCCGCCCGAGAGCGGCCCACATGGGTTCCATAGGATTTACAGCGGGCGAATTTGGTCTTCGAGACATTAACGTTAGTTGATATTCTTCACGGGTTTGCAGCCGGATCATGTCGTCGTCCAGACACATTATTTCGGCGGACCAGCTGGCCGCCATCTTCAGGTGACTTAATGCTCGTGCACTGCCTCGCCGGAACTAAATTCCAGCTGACGCTGAAAAAGACGAGCCTATCCTTGGCTCGAGGTGGTGCAGTTTGGACAAAATTGGTCATTTCTGCGGTTCCTGTAAAAGAGAGAAAAATATATTACCACTCTTGTCGATTGGTCCTTGCTGGTATAACCTGAAAAAGAGAAAGACACACTCTAATGGGGATTAGTAAAACTTAATCCCTCAGCGGGTCAGGCCAACGCGTGGTTGGACTGTCCGAATTCCAGCTACTACGACGACGGAACCTTTATACACCACGGGCAGAGCACCGCGCGTGCGCGAGTTGATGGGCAGCGCCTCCTGGCGGCAAGTAGACAGGCCAGCGCGCCGGTAGGAGAAGACTGCAAAAACGATAAATCGCAACAGCACTAGCTGGAAGAATCCAATGATCGAAAAGAAGACCGTTGTTGTTTAATGTCGAACAAAATCGAATTCCAAATTTTACTTAGAGGAAAACCTTTATCCCTGTTAATAATATTACTTGATAATCTACACTCCCGGAAATTGAAATAAGAACACCGTGAGTTCATTGTCCCAGGAAGGGGAAACTTTATTGACACATTCCTGGGGTCAGATAGATCACATGATCACACTGACAGAACCACAGGCACATAGACACAGGCAACAGAGCATGCACAATGTCGGCACTAGTACAGTGTAGATCCACCTTTCGCAGCAATGCAGGCTGCTATTCTCCCATGGAGACGATCGTAGAGATGCTGGATGTAGTCCTGTGGAGCGGCTTGCCATGCCATTTCCACCTGGCGCCTCAGTTGGACCAGCGTTCGTGCTGGACGTGCAGACCGCGTGAGACGACGCTTCATCCAGTCCCAAACATGCTCAATGGGGGACAGATCCGGAGATCTTGCTGGCCAGGGTAGTTGACTTACACCTTCTAGAGCACGTTGGGTGGCACGGGATACATGCGGACGTGCATTGTCCTGTTGGAACAGCAAGTTCCCTTGCCGGTCTAGGAATGGTAGAACGATGGGTTCGATGACGGTTTGGATGTACCGTGCACTATTCAGTGTCCCCTCGACGATCACCAGTGGTGTACGGCCAGTGTAGGAGATAGCTCCCCACACCATGATACCGGGTGTTGGCCCTGTGTGCCTCGGTCGTATGCAGTCCTGATTGTGGCGCTCACCTGCACGGCGCCAAACACGCATACGACCATCATTGGCACCAAGGCAGAAGCGACTCTCATCGCTGAAGACCACACGTCTCCATTCGTCCCTCCATTCACACCTGTCGCGACACCACTGGAGGCGGGCTGCACGATGTTGGGGCGTGAGCGGAAGACGGCCTAACGGTGTGCGGGACCGTAGCCCAGCGTCATGGAGACGGTTGCGAATGGTCCTCGCCGATACCCCAGGAGCAACAGTGTCCCTAATTTGCTGGGAAGTGGCGGTTCGCTCCCCTACGGCACTGCGTAGTATCCTACGGTCTTGGCGTGCATCCGTGCGTCGCTGCGGTCCGGTCCCAGGTCGACGGGCACGTGCACCTTCCGCCGACCACTGGCGACAACATCGATGTACTGTGGAGACCTCACGCCCCACGTGTTGAGCAATTCGGCGGTACTCCACCCGGCCTTCCGCATGCCCACTATACGCCCTCGCTCAAAGTCCGTCAACTGCACATACGGTTCACGTCCACGCTGTCGCGTCATGCTACCAGTGTTAAAGACTGCGATGGAGCTCCGTATGCCACGGAAAACTGGCTGACACTGACGGCGGCGGTGCACAAATGCTGCGCAGCTAGCGGCATTCGACGGCCAACACCGCGGTTCCTGGTGTGTCCGCTGTGCCGTGCGTGTGATCATTGCTTGTACAGCCCTCTCGCAGTGTCCGGAGCAAGTATGGTGGGTCTGACACACCGGTGTCAATGTGTTCTTTTTTCCATTTCCAGGAGTGTAATTTCAATGGATTTTTTAAGAACACATTCCCAATAGCGAGAAGCAGGAGCGATCAATTGTGTCTTGTCATACATCATCCTGTGTCCTTCGCTAAGGCAATGTTCCGCCACTGCCGACTTCTCAGGCTGGAACAAAGTGTGCCGATGGTGATCCACGCACCGGTCCTGAATAGTTCGAATAGTTTAACCAATATACTTCTTTCCGCAGTGACACGGAATTTCATAAACCCCGGCCTTCCTGAAGCCCAAATTATCTTTAACTGCAAGAAGGGCTCTAGTCTTGGCCACTGGCGTAAAAATACTTTTAATATCATATTTTCGTAAAATTCTTGAAATTTTGGATGATATATTTATTTCCCGCAAAGGGTAAATAAGCAACAGCATCAAAAGTATCCTCTATTGGCTCGCGTGACGGACCAAACTGAAAAGCACGACATATCTGTTGTTCCGTATATCCATTCTGTTTAAAAACAATGATCAAATGATCACGTTCTTCTTTCAAATGTTCCTCAGAAGTGGCATAAGCTCTTTTCACCAGAGTCCGCAAAACTCCACTACGTTGATGTGGTGGATGACAGCTGGTCGCATGTCGGTATGAATAGGCTTCCGACTCACACTATGTCCAAAAGTCCCATCGTCCTTTCTTTGAACTAAAACATCAAGAAATGTAAGTTTACCATCACTTTCAGTTTCCATAGTAAATTGAATACTCCGATGTACACAATTAAAATGATCTAAAAAGCGATTCAAAGCATCAATTCCATGTGGCCAAACCATAAAAATGTCGTCAACGTATCTCAAAAGCACTTTGGTTTAAGAAAGAAGTTTTGAGTGCCATGTCCTCAAAAGTCTTCCATAGAAAGGTTGGCGACTATGTGGGGCCGGCCGGGGTGGCCGAGCGGTTCTAGTCCGGAACCGCGCGACCGCTACGGTCGCAGGTTCGAATGCTGCCTCGGACATGGATGTGTGTGATGTCCTTAGATTAGTTAGGTTTAAATAGTTCCAAGTTCTAGGGGAGTGATGACCTCAGAAGTTAAGGCCCATTAGTGCTCAGAGCCATTTCAACCATTTTTGACTATGTGGGAGAGTGGACTCCCCATAGCCACCCCGTCAGTTTGCTCAAAATATACATAATTGAAAAGGACATACGTTGAAGTCAACACATGACGACATAAATTGGTGGTTTCTTCATCTAATTTCTCACCGATTAGTAACAGGGACTCTTCAAGAGGAACCCGAGTAAAGAGAGAAATAACATCAGAGCTGACGAGCAATCAGAAGGACCACAACACAACGATTTTAATCGTCGAATAAAGTCGGACGAATTTGGTATGTGATGCTCACGTTTTCCCACATATGGCCTGAGGACTGAAGCTAGATATTTGGCCAAATTATAGGTTTGTTGTTGTTGTGGTCTTCAGTCCTGAGACTGGTTTGATGCAGCTCTCCATGCTACTCTATCCTGTGCAAGCTTTTTCATCTCCCAGTACCTACTGCAACCTACATCCTTCTGAATCTGCTTAGTGTATTCATCTCTTGGTCTCCCTCTACGATTTTTACCCTCCACGCTGCCCTCCAATACTAAATTGGTGATCCCTTGATGCCTCAGAACATGTCCTACCAACCGATCCCTTCTTCTGGTCAAGTTGTGCCACAAACTTCTCTTCTCCCCAATCCTATTCAATACTTCCTCATTAGTTACGTGATCTACCCACCTTATCTTCAGCATTCTTCTGTAGCACCACATTTCGAAAGCTTCTATTCTCTTCTTGTCCAAACTATTTATCGTCCATGTTTCACTTCCATACATGGCTACACTCCATACGAATACTTTCAGAAATGACTTCCTGACACTTAAATCAATACTGGATGTTAACAAATTTCTCTTCTTCAGAAACGCTTTCCTTGCCATTGCCAGCCTACATTTTATATCCTCTCTACTTCGACCATTATCAGTTATTTTGCTCCCCAAATAGCAAAACTCCTTTACTACTTTAAGTGCCTCATTTCCTAATCTAATTCCCTCAGCATCACCCGACTTAATTAGGCTACATTCCATTATCCTTGTTTTGCTTTTGTTGATGTTCATCTTATATCCTCCTTTCAAGACACTGTTCATTCCATTCAACTGCTCTTCCAAGTCCTTTGCTGTCTCGGACAGAATTACAATGTCATCGGCGAACCTCAAAGTTTTTATTTCTTCTCCATGAATTTTAATACCTACTCCGAATTTTTCTTTTGTTTCCTTTACTGCTTGCTCAATATACAGATTGAACAACATCGGGGAGAGGCTACAACCCTGTCTTACTCCCTTCCCAACCACTGCTTCCCTTTCATGTCCCTCGACTCTTATAACTGCCATCTGGTTTCTGTACAAATTGTAAATAGCCTTTCGCTCCCTGTATTTTACCCCTGCCACCTTTAGAATTTGAAAGAGAGTATTCCAGTCAACATTGTCAAAAGCTTTCTCTAAGTCTACAAATGCTAGAAACGTAGGTTTGCCTTTCCTTAATCTTTCTTCTAAGATAAGTCGTAAGGTCAGTATTGCCTCACGTGTTCCAGTGTTTCTAGGTAGTGTTTATAGGTAGGGGCGCCCAAGTTGCTGACAGTGGGACGCAGAGGAATACCACTCTTATGAATGTTGGGTAACGTGAGTTCACTATAATGCTCCTCAAACTACTGTAGCACGGTTCTGGCTATGAGACACAGTTGAAAGATAACACCGTCGTCGGGAAGACGTCAAGCGTGAAAGGATGCAGTTTGCCCGCAGCTGTCAGCGTGTCTTCGACTACCACCACAAGCCCCATGCAAGCGCAGGAGAATGTCCTCCATAGCACGCTGCACCTTTAGAGCCGCAGTTCACCTCGACGACGGAGTTTGTGGGGACGACCAGCGACCTAATGCAGCAAAAATGTCGTTCGCCCGAAGAGCCGATACGTTTCCCTCGATCGACAGTCGAATCCTGATGGTCCACTGTAATCGTAACTGACGATATCGTTGGGTCAACATGTGAACACGTAGGGGTGGTCTGCTGCGGAGCTCCATATTCAACAATGCACGATAAACGGTGCTCTCCGAAACACTTGTGCGTGCAACAGCACTGTGCTCTTTCGGCAGAGATGCCACAGATCACCCACCACCTGTCGTACTTTACAGAGCAGTCGAGCGTCTGCACCCCACGTTGTGTGTGGTGTCGTGGGTGTCCAGCCATTTAGCGCCTAGTGGTGGTTCCACTATTCTGCTATCTCATTCCATAGATGCTCGCGACAGTAGCACGTGAACATTCGACCAGCTTCGCCGTTTTTTAGATATTCATTTACAGGTTCTGAGTAATAATAATCCACCCTTTGTCAAAGTTGCTTGTCTCAACGGATTGCCCCATTTGCAGCTCATATCTTCGCTAGGGCGATCACCCCGTCCGTGTCTGCTCCGCTTACATAGTTTCGTTATCACGCCACGTGTCGCCAACGTCACCAGGCAGCATCCATTGTCGCTGTGTGCAGTGGTCATAATGTTTTGGCTTACAGTGTAAAGGGGGTACTTCTGATACCACTTCGCACCACCACATTTGCTGTTCCAGTTGCGAAACGTGCCAAGAAGAACAGCTGTGTTTCTGTTCTTGTGGGCCTTAGTCCAAAGACTGGTTTGGTGCCTGCTAGTTCATCATGTGCAAGCTTCGTTATTACAACCTACATCCATTTCATCCTGCTTATTATACTCAAACCGTGTTCTCCCTTCACAATTTTAGCCACCCACTCACTCCCCCCCCCCCCACCCCCCGCGCGCGCACACACACACACACACACACACACACACACACACACACACACACACATTCTGCTCCATTACCAAATTGACGATTCTTTGATGCCTCACGCTGTGTGCTATCAACTGATCCATTCTTTTAGTCAAGTAGTGTCGTGATTCCTTTTTTCCGCATTTCGATTCCGCACCTTTGCTCTTGTTACTCCATCTAACCACCTGATCTTAAGCATTCTTCTGCTGGACTGTATTTCAAACCCTTCTTTGCTGTACTGCTTACGTTCACGTTTCACATAGGTAGAAGGCTACACACCAGACGGATGAAGAAAACTACGGAACACTTAAATGTATCCTCCATGTAAACAAATTCCTCTTTTCTTGCTATTACCAAATCCTCTACTTTGGTAATCATCAGTTATTTTGGTACACAAATAGCAAAACTCACCTACTACTTCCAGTGCAACATCTTCAAGGAAACCTGATTTAATTGGACTACATTCCATTATCCTTGTTTTACTTTGTGATATTCATCTTATGACCTCTTTTCAAAACGCTATTAATTCCGTTCAACTGCCGTTCCAAATTCTTTGCTGTCACGGACAGAATGTTATCGGCAAAACTCTTCTCCCTCAACTTTAAATCCTTAACCAAATTTTTATTTGGTTTCTTATGAAATTATTAACAAACCTTGAACCATTTTTATATAAATGCCTCTTTTTATCTGTAATTACTAATCGCACGAAAAAGCAGGGGTATTAAAGATAGAATAAAATTTGCTATAATTATGCTAGACATCAAGTAGAAAGTAAGACTTTTCTTGTTCCTAGAGACTGAACGGTAATGCTTATATACATAAATTTGTTTTCATTAAACGATAAGGGATTCGTGTTTGTATATCAAATTTTAATTTATTTTATGTGATACATGATTAAACATAAAATGCTACTTTAATTAAAATTTGTTATTGTGTGTGTTAGCCGCACGGGATTAGCCGAGCGGTCTACGGCGCTGCAGTCCTGGACTGTGCGGCTGGTCCCGGCGGAGGTTCGACTCCTCCCTGGGGCATGGGTGTGTGTGTTTGTTCTTAGGATAATTTAGGTTAAGTAGTGTGTAAGCTTAGGGACTGATGACCTTAGCAGTCAAGTCCCATAAGATTTCACACAAATTTGAGCATTTTTTTGTGTTTGTTAATTAATATCTCGACATGATAGTAAATTTAGAACTTCAATGATAGGAAAAAGTGGCTATTGGCGAGATTTGATCCATGTACTTTGTGGTTGTAAAACTTGGTACGTTCTCAACACCGGCAAATGGCGTAAAGCGAAGGAAATGTTTTATATTGCAGTCTTTAGTGTTTTTTCTTCGAGTTTATTTTTTATTTGCATTGTATACTATTTTGGGAAAATGGTATTCAGACAGTGATCTACAAATGTTACAAGTATGAATAAAATCGATGAGGCCAGATCTGCCGCTAATGACGTGTTGTTCGAAATGAGAGGCTATTGTCCCGCGCGAATGTTGCGTTGCTGTTAAGAGTCTGCTATGAAAATACTTCAGAAATTGTTTGTTTGATTAAATATTGATTAACAGAAGGCCTTGTGTGTCTGCCACTTGCGCTGCACACACTAACGGCGGTTTTAGTTTCTATTCTGAATTCTCAACATTTCTAGTGTTACTATGGCTGACAAAGACATTGACATTGTTGTTAACAGTAACAAAAGAACTGTACCCTGCGTGAAAGCTTGGGTTTCGCCGCACATTGCACGTCTGCGAGAAAACAAGCTCATTGTCTGTTTCGCAACTGGATAGTCCGTTGCTAGTTGTGTGTTGCGCCGGAAAAAAGCCTGAACAGACTGGTAGCTTTGCAGTTTCCACTCCACTACGGTAACGGTGCTATTTATTTAAATTACGCAAAAAATGTGAAACATAGAAGACAAAATGCACTGCATATAAAAGCACACGGAAATATTAATAAACTGGTATAAAATTATAGCAAGTGAACATATAGAAAAGTTACTAATATCAAAAGTTACGTCAAATTCAGAGATCTCAGTCCAGGTCACTTAACCATGCAATAGTATTTGAAGGGCCTTTATGAATTTCCAGTCTCCTTGAACTCTTATTGGATGTTCAGTTACAAAGCATTTTTCTCGTTGCTCTACTGCGCAACAGCCATATTACGGTCTGTGTTGGATCCCTCTTTAAAAACATGTGCGTGCCACGCCAAAGCAACAAACAGTCCGTGAAAAGTTCACACAAGAGAACTCGAATAGATGTGATTATACTGAGTTCATAATAAGAAGTAAAGTATGATAATAAGGATACGTTTAACGTTGCGCGTTTAGACTAGGGTGTCCATTCGTCCCGTTTTTCCCGGGACAACCCCGTTTTTTTTCCAAAATGTCCCGCTGTCCCGAAAGTTTTTTTGGGGGTGCTCAAATGTTCCGTTTTTTAAATGATTCTGCTTGGCTAGACTATTTTACGCTACTGGTTGTTTGACTTGCTATTAACTGCGCAATTCTTTACGCTAGGAAGCGTGTGATGACTTTCAGTATACCCCAAACATGTGCCGAACTGTCAAAAATCGCAAGTAATTTTAAACGCACTATAGGTTACGAATAACAACAAAGATTCTTCTCTTCTAAATCGATCCACTGAATCCGTCCTTTCGGTCCAGAGATACTGTAGGTGTAGAGTATCTCTGGAACGAAAGGACGGATTCAGTGTATACTTATTCTGTGGCTTTAGTCACCACACTGTTAATGTTTTGCACTGTGCAATCACTGTTTCATTATGCCAAAACGAAAGTGTAATTTTAATAGCAATATAAAAAGCGAGTTTCCTTTTATCGCTGGTAATGGAGAAACTGTAGAATGTACGTTGTGCAGATCAAAATTTTGCTATTGCTCATGGTGGAAGGTCTGACATTGTGAATCAAATTTTGCTGTTGCTCATGGTGGAAGGTCTGACATTGTGAATCACATTAAGACGAAGAAACATCGCCTGAGTGATCAAACGAAAGGAGCAAACAAATGCATGGGTGACTACTATGTAAACTTAAAATCAGTAACAGAAATGGATAGGCAGTTGGCAGCACAAGAAGCTACGTTTGCATACCACAGTGCAAATCATAACCATAGCTTTAAGTCAATGGACTGTACTACAGCAGTTGTTAAAAAACTTTTCAATCCTAAATTCGCATGAGGACACACACAATGTAATGCAATCATTTCAAATGTTATTGCACCGTATGCAGCTCAGCAGGTTTTAAATGAACTGAAAAGTGCTCGATTCATTTCTGTAATGATTGATACATCGAATCATCCGGATTTGAAGTTGGTTCCTCTCCTTATCAGGTATTTTCACCCTGTACATGAGACTCTAAGAAATCTGGAGGAAGAGGGTGAAATTACTGTAGAACAATTTCATGTTTATGCTGGCATCACGGTGAAAGTGCTTGAATTGTTTAATTTAGCTGGAGAAACTTCATATTTACTTCAGAATTATGTGCTGTAGGTTTTAAAGAAATATGATCTTGAGGGAAAGGTGATTGCAGTTTCTGCAGACAACAGTGACACCAGTTTTGGTGGTAAGCATAGGAAAGGAAAAAACAATTTGTTCTATAAACTGCAACAGAACACAGTGAATAATACAGTAGGTGTTGGCTGTCCAGCAAATGTGGTGCACAGTTCCTTACAAACTGGCTCAGTTTGCCTACCCATAGACTGCCAATTAATTGCAAACAAAATCTACCAGCATTTCCACATATATACAGTAAGGGTTGAATCTCTGAAGTCATTCTGCAAGTTTACTGAAACTGAATACAAAACTGTACTTGGACACAGCAAGGCAAGGTGGCTATCTCTGCTACCAGCATTGGAAAGAATTGTAGAGATATTTCCTGCTTTGAAATCATATTTCATTTCCCTTGATAAGTGTCCTGTTAACCTTAAAGAATTCTTTGATAACCCTGTGTCTATTGTTCTTCTACATTTTCTTGTTAGCCAGCTAAAACCTTTCTCCACAACAATTAAATGTATTGAGAAACAAGGCATCACAATAGTGGAAGTTTATCAAGAAATAAACAAATTATTGGGCAAATTACAATGTAGAAAATCTGAAAGATTTCTCACATTCTTTGTACATGAGACTCTAAGAAATCTGGAGGAAGAGGGTGAAATTACTGTAGAACAATTTCATGTTTATGCTGACATCTTCTATGACTCTTGCATTGAGTATATTAAAGAATGGTGTTTACTATTTCTCACACCTTCTAAAGCATTTGACTGGGTTAATACTCAAAAGGGACAGCTACAGTGGAAGGGTATTCAGGACTGTTCTGTTTTTGTTAAAAGTATTGTACCAAATTTTCCTGTTGATGAAGACAAACTGTTAGATGAATTTTCATGTGCACAGAACTTCACAAAAAGTGAAGGAGGAGACAAAGAGTGTGTTAGTGCAACGTGGTGTAAAGTATTTGCTTATTTCAAAAGTAAAAACATTAACATGAAAAACATGATTCATTTGGTGGAGTTTTGTCTGGCAATTCCTGGGTCAAATGCTGCTGTGGAACGTGTGTTTTCGTTAGTGAACTCTTTGTGGTCAGATGAAAAAAAAAGAATGAAAGTTGAAACAGTGAGGGCCTTGGTCATTGTAAAAACACACTTTAATGGTGTGTCGCGTACTGACTTTTATGATACAATTTCAAACGAAAATGCACTTCTTGATAAAGTACATAAAAGTGAAAAGTACGGTGACAGTGTGGCAGAATAATTGTAAAAAGTGATTTGGGATCATCTGAGTGCACGTTGTAAAGGTAAACTTGTATGTGTATTAAATTTAGTCAATACAATATTTATGTCCCGTTTTTTTTTCCTCATTGCCCTAGGTTCTTCTCTAATATATTTTAAATTTCCCATTTTTCAATGAAAATGAAATGGACGCCCTAGTTTAGGCGCACATCGACTCGGCGATAATACGGTACAAAACTTTGTCAGCACATTTAACTTTGACAGCACTAGCCAGCCAGCTGATCCAACTAACCTGCAATGGGGTGAACAGTTACGGTTAAGAGGTAAAACCAGACTGAAAAACACATCATGCTCTCGTTCTTAGCTGAAGTAGTATTGTAATTGAAAACAAGAGTGATGAAAATTCCTAATTTAACACAAGGTAATTTTCTGCGTGAGCTACGTGTGAAGTAAAAGCGTGTTGCAGGGATTTCATATACGTAAATATTGATGCAACTGAAGTATTGTCTGTCAGTCGTCTGGAACTCCCTGAAGTCCTTCCGTAACCGAATCCGAGGAATACATTTCAGAATTTCGTCATTTGCTACATTAATAACGAGGCGATCACCAACATAACCCACGAGCCATTTAAATGTCCCATTTTCTCTTCTTTTATGACATGCTGTTCTACACCCACCCAGCGTTCGGCAGCGACGTGTGACAAAGGTTCGTGCATTAGCTGCAGTATGCTTGGAAGCTGAAATGTCTTGTTATTCCTCGCAACAGATCTCTTAACTTCGCTCCAGGTCAGTCGTGTTAGCGTCGGATTGCAGCTGTAAAATTGGATAATTTGTACGATATGCTCGATACTGTGAAACTTGTTCCCCGTTTTTGTATGACGCTTACCACCCTGGCTCGTGTATCTGTAATACAAAACAATGGTCGTAGTTCAAATCTGATTTTTCATCTTTGTTCCGAAAATTTAATTTATAGTGTTTTTGTAAACAATCTTTAACAATCTTAATAATAATGATTGGTAATAATTAAATAAATAATCAATTAAAAGGAAATGTACTAAATGAAAAGCAAAATGAACGTAATATTTCACAGGCGCACACACACACACACACACACACACACACACACACACACACACACACACACACACACACACACACACACAATCACTTTCTTAGTCTCTCTAATGAAAATTATTTTTTGTCCGAAAATTCACTCGATATTATCAATTACGTAAAAAAAAATCACTGCGCTCCTTACTTAGTACTGTTCCTTTTTTACCTTTTTTGTTGTTTGAAGTGAAGGTCGGTAGACTCCTGGCGTGCTGAAAAACGTTTAATTTGGGTTTCTATGATCTCAGGCAAATTACTGTCTTGTCGCCTCGCGAGAAAATTCAGAATAGTTTAATTTAATTTCGTGGGTATCGCGTTAGCAACGTAAGAAGAAATGTAGTAAGGCAAAATTTTTAGAATTTATAAATTGGGGATTGGTGATCATTACTATGAAATGAAAGAAGAAATGCCAAATTGAACAATTATTATTTAACGAAAGAAGCTTTTTATACAGACAACTGACATCTCGTGCATTAATCTCACAGTTCTGAACATAATAAAGAATTTTTTTACGTATTCTGGCGAAATAGTAGAAATTACAATATTCTTAGCCCGACTGTGGAGCGAAAGAAAAAGTATTCATAGTAAAGTCATATCAGTAATCGCGATTGGCGATAATAATGGCACAATTAAACAAATTCCTAGCAGGATTACAGTTCCAGTTCATTTGAACAAAATGGAAGAAAATAAGAGTAAGATACTGTCGGAAGGCGCGCGACTAAAGAAGAGAGAGAAAAGACGAGCCCGCATTCTTATATAGAACAAAATACAGATGATAATGTTACGCCGCTCTAATTATCCTGTGCGTACATATTCGCCGACTTGCAGCGCAGTTCATTGACTCTGTGGTTAAATTATATCTTTAAGTCTTGATATTTCGATAGGAAAGGAAAACGGTATGTTACTATGTCGCGGGCAGGGCACAATATTACATCTTTTATGAAATGTCGATACCTAAGAACATACATCTGCAATGTAAACTGGAATTTTGTGTAAGATATACAATTAAAAACAAGAAGCCGTGCATTTTTCATAGAGAGAGATTAGATATGTGTTGGTTGGCATATATTTAATGAATTTTATGTTCAACTGATGATGGTATTGGAATTGAATGAAAGAAGGACCAGAGCGAGATTCGAACCAGCGATCCATAGAATACATAGTTACCATTCTCCAACTCCACCGGTTCAGCTTCGCATGGTGTTCACGCAAAGGCCGTAACTGTAGTAAACAAAGTTCCTTGGAGAACTTTAAAGCAGACTTTCTCTGTAAACTTGTGGAAAGCATTTTAAGAACCACCTCCTCCTCGCCACTTTTTAAGGGTGTTTTCTCGCGCTTGTTTCACCTCGAAGCAGGAAGCAACGTCAGCCATTTTCACACTACGTTTTAACAGCGCGACAATCGCAGCACAACATAGAGAGACTGCGACTGTACACCATTTTTAAATAGCCAAAGTAAGATATAGAAAAACGTTGATGGCTGGTAAAAAATTAGAATATCTTGAAGTTTAATTTGCCGTAACTTAGTAATAAGCTATTTAATATGCAAGTAGGACCTACTTCCTTCCAGGAACGAAACACCAATGTAGGTGTGCTACGGCTGTGACCGACCACCGCGTTTGTGTTCGTTTACATCAGATTTACTCTTATGATAAAGAAGTATACCGCTAGTTCCCACCCGTTTATTTCTGTGTTGATGACAGAGCAACAGCTACTTCTTGCATTGTTGCTACATATTAATATGCTCTCCTGTAATGTATTAAGACTATGGAGAATCACCTACTTATCTTAAACACTGGCCCTGTGAGGACTCGATTTCAAACATTTTTTACTCACTTCTTCTTTCGTTTTGGCCATCTTGTTGTTGTTGTGGTCTTCAGTCCTGAGACTGGTTTGATGCAGCTCTCCATGCTACTCTATCCTGTGCAAGCTTCTTCATCTCCCTTGTACTTACTGCAACCTACGTCCTTCTGAATCTGCTTAGCGTATTCATCTCTTGGTCTCCCTCTATGGTTTACCCCCCACACTGCCCTCCAAAGCTAAACTTGTGATCCCTTGATGTCTCAGAACATGTCCTACCAACCGGTCCCTTCTTCTTGTCAAGTTGTGCCACAAATTTCTCTTCTCCCCAATTCTATTCAATACCACCTCATTAGTTATGTGATCTACCCATCTAATCTTCAGCATTCTTCTGTAGCACCACATTTCGAAAGCTTCTATTCTCTTCTTGTGCAAACTATTTATCGTCCATGATTCACTTCCATACATGGCTACACTCCATACAAATACTTTCAGAAACGACTTCCTGACACTTAAATCTATACTCGATGTTAACAAATTTCTCTTCTTCAGAAACGCTTTCCACGTTAATGCGCTTCAGCTTTGTTTCTTCTGGTCTTTCTTCTTTCCCAGTGTTCTTTCATCCTCATACTTCGGAACCTTATTCGTTCTTCCGTCCAAGATGATTTTATACTGCGTCTCGTCCTGTCCAGGAAAGCTTTGAAGGCCTGCATTTTTTATTTAAAAATCACCCTGTTGTACATCTCTAGTTCCTGTATTCTCATTTCTTCCAGATCTGTTTGTATCTCTTGGATCCAACGTTCTGTGGTTTTCTTGTTCATCAGAAATTGCGTGATTCGCCGTTACTTATTTTTTTATATATGGGGAAGAATTTTATGGAACCTTTTGTATATATGCAATCTCATCCGTAAAAAAAAAAATGGGTGAGGTGAGGGGGTTGGACAGTAGTTGCTAAGATTATTGGGCGTTAACAGTGGTATAACTCGTAGCATGAGTACAAGGAAATCTTCTCAGGCAGATATATGGGGAACAAAAAAGCTGCGTATGCCTTAATGCAGCTTATTAGAATGTTTAAAGAAGATACACGCTCCAATCACCTTAATGTAACAGCCACCTATGTTCGACGTAGATTGTAATTACCACTGACATCTGGCAGCAGGAGGATATGTGAAGCGTGTAGGGGGTAAGAGGGGGGAGGCGGAAACAGTTCAGTCATTGTCGTTATGGGGAAACAGAGCTATTTACCCGATGTGCAAAAGGTATTGTCACTGACTTCAAGGCCAAGGGTGAAACATTTCCGAAACGGCTAAGTTTGCAAACTATTCTGCGTTCCGTCATGGTTAAGGTACGGGGTGTTCAAAAAGTCTCTCCGCAGTGCCGTATGATTGTTAGCCGCGCGTGCCTTATGCCGCAGTGAACATACCGAAATGAAACTCAGTGAAATAAAAGTTATTAATTTATTGAATATTCATTTTTACTTACAAATTTTCACATTAAATGTTGAAAGTGTCACCCCTGTTTTTGAATACACAATTCGTCTAATTATGTTTCCAAACACAAGCTGTAACATTACTTATTTAATAGAGGCAGTGAAAGAGGATTTTGAACGGTCTGTAACAGAAGCAATGAGAGTGGATTTTGGATGGTTTCTATAGCTTTCGCTGGACCTCAGAAGAAAGTCAGGTGATGTTAGGTCAGGCCATCGTGGAGGCCAAAGTCCCTATGAAATTATGCTATCACCGAAACATCTGCAAGCAGTGACATTGAAACGCGAGCTGTATGCGCGGTTGCACCATCTTGTTGACAATAACCGTTCAGTATTTCACTTAATACAGGTTCTCCTATGAATGGGTACACAATATCACTGCAGTATCGTTGTGCGTCCGACGTCTAGAAATTGCAATCCAAACCCCTATTTTAACAGGATGAAGTGGTTCCTCATGAATACACAACGGATTTGCAGTACTCAACATATGAGGACTTTGCGAGTTCATGTACCCGGATAAATGAAACGACGCCTCATCAGTGAAAAACATTTTATTAAGAATATCCCTTCCATTTTGTTGAACGAAGTTTTTGAACCATTGACAATAATGCAGTCTCTTGCCATGATCAGTATTTTTCAGTTCTTGCACGACTGTCACTTTGTATGGGAAAAGTTCTAATTTTTTCCTTACAGCTGTGTGGGCCGTTCCGACAGTAACAGCGATTTCCTGGGCGAGTTTTCGTACTGACTTGTTCGGACTCACGGACATTTTATCGGAAATATCGAGTAGTTTATCCTCAGACAAAACGCTAGGACCACTTCTCGGTGCATCTGTCACTGAACCCGTACTTCGAAATTTGTTAGTCAGATCTCGCACAGTATCGCGATGTGGGAGTGTTGTCTCCGGGAAAACTGAATTAAATATTTGACGAACTGAAACTGTGTATTTGCCGCCAGCTTTGAAGACTTGTTCGACTAAAAACACACGTTCTTCAATGGTTAGCATTTTGACAGTGACAAAAACGAAACAGACGAACAAAGGAACTAAGCGTTCACGTCAACGCGTAACGACACACACCAGCGATACTACTGACGCTGGCTGAGATAAACGAAACAGTGGAATGTTCGGAGAGTCCACTTGAAGGGAAGTAACACAGGCAAGCGAACTGTCATACAGCACTACGGAGAGACGTTTTGAAGACCCCGTATATCGTGCATGGCAAAATGGCGCTATCCAAAATCCGCCCCAAGGGCCGTAGATCACAGGGGAGAACGACGGCTGCAGAGATGTGTACGGGCGGACAAAGGTGCAACTGTTGAGACACTGGCCGCCCAGATGTAGGGAGCTACCAATAGTGCCTCATCAACGACCGTTGAGCAAACGTTGCTGCTTATGGCCTTAAGCCGTCGGCACATGGACCGTGCATCCGAACGTTGATGGTCGAGCGTGCCCAGTTTCTGACGTCATAGCGTGGAATGGCACGTTCGGGGGTCTTTGCGAACGTGCAGAGCAATATCTGGCTTGTCAGATATTCTAAGCGTGTGTGTAAGCGTTGACCAATGACATGATACAATGCCACCTACGTCACACGCACGCCGTCTCCCTTCAGTACAGAGTTGTGAGGCGCCATTTTGGCATTCATTTCAAGCCTATATGTATATATGCCGTTTGAGCGCCAGCAAATTGAGAATCACTGGAAAAACCGTTGTTAACTGTGTGATTCGTTCCAATAAAATAATGAGAAACATCATATTCGTGGCAAAAGATTATTGCAACTTGCGTATTATGAGAGTAGGTTATTTGAAGGCAGCGACACACTGAAGATCCAACCAAAACGCATTGTTCTTGGTACAATTTGTTATAATTTAAATTTCAATTAGTAACATATCTACGATTAAGGTTATCAGCAAGGCGTAACATAATATGAATCGTCATAAGGGTTCTGTTGTTGGGTTAGCGTAATGAGTAGCGTCAGTCTGCTAGAAATGTTCGTAGGGGCGATGGTTCGCGTCTTTCCACTTGTAATTTTTATTTTCTTATGATTCGCGTTTTTATTACGTTCTGATACTTCATTATTAGTTTAATATAGGTATATACTACATTATTTGATGTTATGTAAGTATAAGTTAACCTTTTTTGAGGGGTGACTTTGTTCAATTGGCTTAATCTACAGGACAGCTTGCGCTACTTGTATAAAGATATTTCTTTTACGCTTCGTAGTTCACATGTTGCAAAGATTCTGCTACTGGGTAGGAACAGTGATCAAGTAACACTGACCTTGGGGTTTCACTAAAATGTGGGAATGATGAAATAATGTTTATCTTAGGCAGAGAAGTATTCCAAATTTGTACCGCACTGTTTGTAACGGACGTGGTACTTTCCTTTTCGTGGACGATGAAGGAAACGTACGTTTTAATAGAGCTAACGTGGTAATTTTACGCGCGCCCGTTTCGTAAACAGTGTGATTTACGAGCTAGAAACATCCCTCAACTGCCGCTGGAGTGCGTTGAGATCGCGTATACCACATTGGGGCCCACGTACCGTATGCACAAGTCGCATCGTTCCTGAGCGTTCAGCAGCGCGTTGAACTTGGCACGTTCAACGTTAACGTTCGACAGCACGGTCCGTGTGCCGACGGCTTTAGGCAGTAGGTGCCTGGTTCGTGCACCCATGCTAACTCCTGGCGACCAAGGCTCGGATTTGCATGCCAGTACCACAACTGGATATCCATTGAGTGCCGACAGGTGTCATTTTTAGATGAATCACGTTTCGTGCTCTGTCAGCATGAAACATGTTAAACTTCTTGCAACAACCGCAAGGCTCCGGGCCGGAGGAGGTAGCGCTACGGCCTGGGGAATGTTCTCGTGACATTCCCCGTGCGATCTCGTCATTCTGGAAGGCCCAGTAGTTCAACGCAAGTATGCATCTATCCCTGTGGCCCATGACCACCCCTACATGCAGTTTGTTTTACCTCAGCACGATGACATCCACCAGCAGGACAACACAACGTGTACGTGCGTGCTTCGAAGAGCACCAGGAGTACTTCCCTGGCCTTAGATTGACCGGATTTAAACCCAATTGAGAATCTCTGGGACCAGCTCGGTCAGTCTGTTCACGCCTTGAATCCTCAACCAAGAAACCTACCGCAGCTGTCCACGCAAATGGAGTCGGCACATTCTACACTACTGGCCATTAAAGTTTCTACACCACGAAGATGACGTGCTACAGACGCGGAATTTAACCGACAGGAAGAAGATGCTGTGATATGCAAATGATTAGCTTTTCAGAGCATTCACACAAGGTTGGCGCCGGTGGACACACTTACAACGTGCTAACATGAAGAAAGTTTCCAACCGATTTCTCATACACAAACAGCAGTTGACCGGCGTTGCCTGGTGAAACGTTTTGTGATGCCTCGTGTAAGGAGGAGAAATCGTGCCATCACGTTTCCAATTTTGATAAACGTCGGATTGTAGCCTATCGCGATTGCGGTTTATCGTATCGCGACATTGCTGCTCGCATTGGTCGATATCCAATGAGTGTTAGCAGAATATGGAATCGGTGGGTTCACGAGGGTAATACGGAACGCCGTGCTGGATCCCAACGGCCTCGTATCACTAGCAGTCGAGATGACAGGCATCTTATCCGCATCGCTGTAACGGATCGTGCAGCCACGTCTCGATCCCTGAGTCAGCAGATGGGGACGATTGCAAGACAACAACCATCTGCACGAACAGTTCGACGACGTTTGCAGCAGCATGGACTATCAGCTCGGAGACCGTGGCTGCGGTTACCCTTGACGCTGCATCACAGACCGGAGCGTCTGCGATCGTGTACTCAACGACGGACCTGGGTGGACGAATGGCAAAACGTCATTTTTTCGGATGATCCAGGTTCTGTGTACAGCATCATGATGATCGCATCCGTGTTTGGCGACATCGCGGTGAACGCACATTGGAAGCGTGTATTCGTCATCGCCATACTGGCTTATCACCTAGCGTGATGGTATGGGTTGCCAGCCATTGCTTACACATCTCGGTCACCTCTCGTTCGCATTGACGGCACTTTGAACAGTGGAGTGCAATTAGACATTAGCTAGTACCCCCCTCTCTCCTCCACCACATTATCACGAATTTTAGCACCTAACTAAACTGTAGAATGGAAGATTTTTCTTGGAGTACTTTTATTTTTAAAATGATGAAAGGTGCATGATATTTAGTTTGTGTGTGTGTGTGTGTGGGTGTGTGTGTGTGTGTGTGTGTGTGTGTGTGTGTGTGTGTGTGTGTGTGTGAGAGAGAGAGAGAGATAGATAGATAGATAGAGAGAGAGAGAGAGAGAGAGAGAGAGAGAGAGAGAGAATGAATGAATGACGAAGGAATTCGTGGTGCATCGTAAGTGCTTCTAACTATCCACACTAAGGGTGCACACTTGTTACAAAACATACTTCCCCTGCAATACTCCTCCCCATTGCACCACTTGCATATCCTCCTCACAGCAACCCCATTTGAAAGCATTCAAGTTAAAATGTATGCTTCATACTTATTGTTCGTAAATCACTTCATTGCTGCACTTCTTGTTTCTGAACAGACAGAAAGTGGAAAACTTTAGGCTGTTGTTGTTTTGTGTCTGACCACAGCCACTAATACTAATATTATAATAATAATAATAATAATAATAATAATAATAATGTGTAAAGCACTATAATAGCCCTTATGTAGTTACTGCTGTGTCGTGCTGTCAAGTAATTCATTTGCCTGTTTCGAAGCGAGTAATGAAGCAATTTCCGAAGTGCTGCAAATTCTCTCTACAACTTGGAGGAGACCTTTTTTTAGAGATTTAGCATTTTTGACGTATGTATCTCTTTCATCAGCAGCGATAGACAGGAAAAAGCGTATGTGTGTAGTGAGTGGGAAATGTGTAACCTCCACAGCATTACAGATACTAATTGAGAAAAAGTAATTATTGATAACTTACGTAATCAGTATTAGAATCTTAAAAAATTGCGGTAATAGTAATGATCTTTTGAAAATGAGTCCGCTTCGTGACTGAAACAGAATCAAATCGTTTAGTTTTCACCCGTCACAAAATTTTATTTTACTCCTCAGCGGGTAATTACCCGCAATTTTGGAACCAATGTTCTAGAACGTAATTGACTCCCCTGTCGCAGTGATCAGCGCTCCAAAAGGTGAATTTAGATAGTTGTTGCCCTGGAAACCGGTACATCGGTAGCCTGCAGTTGTCTGCCTTTATTATTATACAGTAGGTAAATCGACAACGTCTTGGTACATTGAAACTGTGTGGGGAATAAGAAGCCCGAACCTTTGCTTTATGAGGGTAATGCTCGTACCAGCTGTGTATTAGAACACGATTCCCACGTCAGAACGATAATCCCTTAGACTGTGACTACGCTTTCTTTTTACAGACGTGCTTGTCTCGCAACGTATATTGTAGAGGTTCTGTAACGTCGAAATAAGTGCTGTTAGAATTGAAGCTGTCGCGAAATGTTCATGTGCCAGGAAACTGCAAAACAGCGCACGTTCCGTGAAGATCTACGATTGATTCTTTTATAAATCCCCGTGGGAGGAAAATCGTCTCACGCTGTCTAAAAAGATACGTGTATCTTACCGACCTGTGAATTTGTGAATTAGTAGCAGGAGACTACTTAATCAGTTTCTGCCGCTTATTGCAAAGAATGCCGGTACTAATACTGTTACGTGGGGGCGTGTACAGGATGTGTTTCGTGGAGGCGGTCACGTTTGAGTGGAGCTGCATCTGCGGGCACACGTGATGTAACTGCAGAACTCAAGGCTAAACGAGATAGCGTCACTTAACACGACAGGCGCGAACTGTTTTCCATTCAATTCGTACCCTCTCTCTGCCCCACTTAATCTCTTTGTCCCGTCTGCTGACGCACCTAACATGGCGGCGCGATAAAATTTGTGAACGTTGTTCAAATTTAGATTCTCTGGAAGCGATTCTCAGATGAACAGAATTGCTGCTGAGTCACAATTTAACGTAGAAAAGGGCTTTTAAAAATTCGTGACGGGATCACCGGTGACTTAGGAAAAAGAGAAACGTGGCACAAATGAAGACTATTTTCCTGACAGGAAGCTTCCACTGGTTATATCATTATCTTGTCATTCGCTCAGTATGACACAATAAGAGGAACATAAGGATTTTCTATGCCAGGAAGCTTCAGGATTTAATAATTTTTTGCACAGAGTTTTACAGCCCCTAAGAATTTGTTAAAGGTTAAAAACTGTAATATTGAAAAGAAATTGTGAATATAGAATGTCAATATTTTCTTATTTAAGGAATAGGTTAACATCCAGATGTAATCATGGTTAAACTTTTATTAGCGGCTGTCGGATCCAGCATAAAGAAAAGGATTGACTTTGTGCATTGGCAGACATTGTGAATGTTGTCGCAATATTAACGGCTGCCGCGCGGGATTAGCCGAGTGGTCTCAGGCGCTGCGGTCATGGACTGTGCGGCTGGTCCCGGCGGAGGTTAGAGTCCTCCCTCGGGCATTGGTGTGTGTGTTTGTCCTTAAAACAATTTAGGTTAAGTAGTGTGTAAGCTTAGGGACTGATGACCTTAGCAGTTAAGTCCCATAAGGTTTTCTCACACATTTGAACATTAACGGATGATGTTAATAAAAGTTTAATTTTTCCAAAATGTTTCAAGCGTCGGTGGAATAATGATTTTACCACTTAAGCAATTATGGCTTTTCAATGACCTGACAGTGTAATTGAAGACGTAGTGCTAGTCGCATTGTCAAAGGAAATCGGCCGTGCTCTTTCCGTGGGAACCATCCGAACAGTCCCTTTAGCGGCTTGTGGAAGCTACGGAAGAATCAAAATCTCCACAGTCAAAGGGGAATACAACCTCAACTCCCCCCCCCCCCCCCCCCCCCGAATTTTAGTCCAGTGTCTTTAACCATTACTAACGCTGATTCGAACGAAATGTAGTAGTCAGGTCGTTTGTTATACCGTGGTTCGGTTTAATATGTAAGTACACTGTCTTGTGTATGTGATAAGAAAGAATAAATTACTGGAAGTGTGTTATTGTTTTACCTTGGAGATTAGTTTACAAATTAAAATTCTACTTTCCATTATGAGGAATCAAATGGCTCTAAGCACTATGGGACTTAATATCCGACGTCATCAGCCACCTAGAACTTAGAACTACTTAAACTTAACTAACCTAAGGACATCACACACGTCCATGCCCGAAGCAGGATTCGAACCTGCGGTCGTACCGGTCGCGCGGTTCCAGACTGAAGCGCCTAGAACCGCTCGGCTACACCGGCCGGCTATGAGGAATCAGTGAAGTTCCTGTCACATGTAACAGAAATGTGACATAACTGGATGCTGTTTTTTTCTATGCAGTTCATGCCTTTTTTGAGCCAAAATTAGTTCCATCGAACAGCTATGAGAGCTTATTTCGGTTTAGGCACAAGTGCGGATATTACACTGAAGCGCCAAAGAAACTGGTGCAGGCATATGCCAAAGACTGATACAGGCATTTATTCAAATACTCTTGGAAACGTGTCGCTTGGTCGGACGAGTCTTGTTTTAAATTGTATCGAGCGGATGGGCCATGGAGATAGACAACCTCATGAATCTATGGACACTGCATGTCAGTAGGGGACTGTTCCAGCTGTTGGAGGCTCTGTAATGGTGTGGGGCGTGTGCAGCTGGAGTGATATGGGACCCCTGATACATCTAGATACAACTCTGGCAGGTGACACGTACGTAAGCATCCTGTCTGATCACCTGCATCCATTCGTGTCCATTCTGCATTCCTACGGATTTCGGCAATTCCAGCAGGACAGTGCGACACTGCACACATCCAGAATTGTTACAGAGTGGCTCCAGGAGCACTCTTCTGAGTTAAACACCTCCGCTGGCCACCAAACTCCCCAGACATGAACATTATTGAGCATATCTGGGATTTCTTGCAATGTGCTGCTCAGAAGACATATCCATCCCTTCCTACTATTACGCATTTATGGACAGCTCTGCAGGATTCATGGTGTCAGTAACGCCAGTACTACTTCAGACCTTAGTCGAGCCCATGCCACGTCGTGTTGCGGCACTTCCGCGTGCTCGTGGGGCCCTACACGATATTAGGCAGGTGTACCAGTTTCTTCGGCTCTCGACTTCAGTGTAATTATTGTAATTTAATACATGTCATTTCTGTTCTGTGCTTAATTCTTTCAGTGAATGAAAAATCACTCTTGGCTTCGGGGTTGTATTTATTATTTATTTACCAATGACGCGTTTCGCCAGATTCAGGCATCTCTAGATTGACCTACTCAGAAATATACATTTTGTTGGAAGCGGCATGACCCCATTTTGCAGAATTGGAAATACTAACAAATTCTAACATGACTTCTTGATATTACTTGGTATTAAGCATATGGGATACCGAGCATACAAAACGTCACAGCAAGTAATTGCCCCCATCAGATATTCGGAAACATTGCGCCGTGTCCTATAAATAAACAGAACAAAATATAGCCAAGAAATGATAAACCCGGTGATCGGCTTTGTCATAAAAGTATATGTATTGCAGACAATGAAAAAAGAAAAAAAGATTGCCTTGCTGATGCATGCAATGTAGTCCATTCGGGAGCACCAAGAAGCGTGCGCGAAGTGTATTGTTAGTGAGCTGTGAGCTAGAGAGTATTATTTAACTGCCAAATATCGGCAAGGATTAAATAGTAAAAATGAGAATAGTTTTTTGCGTAGCCCTAAAATGACCAACTGCAAACTCAACATTTTTACTTGGTTGACAAATAAATGTAGGGCTGATCTTGTTTTGTTTTCACTGGAATGCACTGCATAACTTAGCAAGGTAATTTTTCTTTTTTTTTCATTATGGTGTGTAATATCTATTTTTATGACAAAGCCGATCACCAAGTTTCACTATTTTTGAATACATCCCGTTCAATTTATTTATGTGATACCACGCAGTGTTTCAGACTTCTTGACGAGGGCAGTATTTTTTGTATGCTCGGTATCCAATGTGCCTAACATCATTTGACATTCAGTAAAGCGTTTCTGAAGAAGAGAAATTTGTTAACATCAAGTATAGATTTGTCAGGAAGTCGTTTCTGAAAGTATTTGCATGGAGTGTAGCCATGTATGGAAATGAAACGTCGACAATAATAGACGATAAGAGAATAGAAGCTTTCGAAATGGGGTGCTACAGAAGAATGCTGAAGATTAGATCGGTAGATCACATAACTAATGAGGAGGTATTGAATAGAATTGGGGAGAAGAGGAGTTTGTGGCACAACTTGACTAGAAGAAGGGTTCGGTTGGTAGGACATGTTCTGAGGCATCAAGGGATCACCAATTTAGTATTGGAGGGCAGAGTGGAGGGTAAAAATCGTAGAGGGAGACAAAGAGATGAATACACTAAGCAGATTCAGAAGGATGTAGGCTGCAGTACGTACTGGGAGATGAAGGAGCTTGCACAGGATAGAGTAGCATGGAGAGCTGCATGAAACCAGTCTAAGGACTGAAGACCACAACAACAGGTTGTCTTACAATCACTTGCCAGTAACTCTAATTTGGCAAAATCGGGTCATGCCATTTATACCAAAATGTTTTTTTTGTAGGCCCATCTGAAGATACGTGAATCAGGCGAAACGCATCATTGGTTAATAATTAATAATTACAGCCGTGCAACCAAGACCGTGTCCGCGGTTCTTTTCGTGTATTGTGCAAGTTTTCGATGAACTGTGTTACTTGGGATTGTCACATCATGCGAAAGTTACTTTCGTTCAAAAAATGGTACCAATGGCTCTAAGCAATATGGGACTTAAACATCTGAGTCATCAGTCCCCTAGAACTTAGAACTACTTAAACCTAACTAACCTAAGGTCATCACACACATCCATGCCCGAGGCAGGATTCGAACCTGCGACTGTAGCAGCAGCGCGGCTCCGGACTGAAACGCCTAGAACCGCTCGGCCACAGCGGCCGGCGTTACTTTCGTCCTTGTATGTTTACACTAGTTTATGGCCTCAACACTGAGATACCGAGCTAAAGAAATGAACACAATTAAGGTTTTGTGTCCTGATACACAGGTTTTACGTCATTAATGTCAAATATTTAACACGTTAACTCATTTGAAAAGAAATGAGTAGCTGTTTCCATACATGGGAGGTAGATTCTTTAGTGAGTAGATGGTATTTTTCGTAAAACGAAGGGAGATATTCCGTTCAGTAAAATTAAATATTGTGTTTTCGAGGATCACTGTGCGTCACATATGTCGCCACTGGGGTATCTCTAGCGTAGGAACTATGAGAAAACGGTAAGAGAGATTACTTGGGAACAGAGACACGAAGAAAGTCGTTCGTCCGTCACTCGAGATACAATAGGGGTATGACAGAAGCGGTGCATACTGCCCCCATGCACTGCACAGTGGCTTGGTGGAGTATACATGTAGATGCAGACAGGTGTGTCACTTCTGGTGGCTGATCGTAATAACGTACGTGTGTGTGTGTGTGTGTGTGTGTGTGTGTGTGTGTGTGTGTGTGCGCGCGCGCGCGGTGGAAACACGGCTGCTTCCGCAGCCGCACAGAAAAGAGTGCAGAGCGAGCTGGACAAAAGGAACACGCCGCCATTACGCGATTGTTCTCCGCAGACAGCTGAAAGCTCTGAAGACGCGCTTACTCAAACAGCCGTGCTCCACCGTGTTCTCGTCCCAGAGAGTAACACCTCGCCACCAGCCTTTCATCGCAACCCTCTGCGAGAAATCACCACCACCACAGGGACGGTAGTAATTTCGTCAGCGAATCTTATCACTGATAAGCCTTCACCCCGAAGTTTCATCGCGCTCCTCAACCTCTCTTATTTCAGTCATTCCTTGTTCGATGTGTAGACTGAACAGCACAGGCTGAAGATTAAAAAATGAAATGGTTCTGAGCACTATGGGACTTAACTTCTGAGTCATCAGTCCCCTAAAACTTAGAACTACTTAAACCTTACTAACCTAAGGACATCACACACATCCATGCCCGAGACAGGATTCGCACCTGCGACCGCAGCGGTCGCGCGGTTCCAGACTGTAGCGCCTAGAACCGCTCGGCCACTCTGGCCGGCGGTTGAAGATTACATCGGTGTCGTATGTCCTTTCTAATCCGAGCGTTCTTGGTTTCGCATTCATTATGATAGCGGCTCCCTTAAACTTGGCTGTGAATGCATGCGTGCATGACACGTGTGTGGGTACTTGGCGGCCTTCACACTCGTCTATGACGATCACCAGACGTCAGACAAAACCTGAACTCGTCAGCGGAGAGAACCGGATGACATTGGACCAGTTTCCATTACCGTTGACACTGTGCACACGCGTCCCCCCCGCCCCCCCCCCTCCCCCCCTTATTTGCGCACAACGGTGCTATGGCGGGGGGAGGGTTGCAGAGGGGTAAATCCATGAGATTCATTGGAAGAATCCTAAGGAAATGCAGTTCGAAAACAAAGGAAGTAGGTTACAGTACACTTGTTCGCCCACTCCTTGAATACTGCTCCGTACCAGATAGGCTTGATAGAAGAGATAGAGAAGATCCAACGGAGAGCAACGCGCTTCGTTACAGAGTCATTTAATAATCGCGAAAGCGTTACGGAGATGATGAACTCCAGTGGAAGGCTCTGCAAGAGAGACGCGCAGCAGCTCGGTACGGGCTTTTGTTGAAGTTTCGAGAACATACCTTCACCGAGGATTCAAATGGTTCAAATGGCTGAGCACTATGGGACTTAACATCTGAGGTCATCAGTCCCCTAAAGCTACTTAAATGTAACTAACTTGAGGACACACACACATCCATGCCCGAGGCAGGATTCGAACCTGCGTCCGTAGCGGTCGCGCGGTTCCAGACTGAAGCGCCTAGAACCGCTCGGCCATACCGTCCGGCCACCGAAGAGTCAAGCAGTATATTACTCCCTTTTACGTATATCTCGGGAAGAGACCATGAGGATAAAATCAAAGAGATTAGAGCCCATACAGAGGCATACCGACAATCTTTCTTTCTACGAACAATACGAGACTGGAATAGAAGGGAGAACCGATAGAGGTACTCAAGGTACCCTCCGCCACACACCGTCGGGTTCATTGTCCCCGAGCGAAGTGTGGCCCCTCTCCATCTTATTAAAATGTGAAAAACACGTCGCTCAGCCCCCATTCCGTACTAAGCCATCATCCTTGTTAAATTACTCCGTATGGCTCAAAAAGTGGAAAAAGCAGCCCGCATCTCGTGGCCGTGCGGTAGCGTTCTCGCTTCCCACGCCCGGGTTCCCGGGTTCGATTCCCGGCGGGGTCAGGGATTTTCTCTGCCTCTTGATGGCTGGGTGTTGTGTGATGTCCTTAGGTTAGTTAGGTTTAAGTAGTTCCAAGTTCTAGGGGACTGATGACCATCGATGTTAATTCTCATAGTGCTCAGAGCCATTTGAAGCATTTGGAAAAAGCAAGAAAAAATAAAGAGAGAGTCGATTTTATTCGTAGTACTTAATCGTAGGGAAATATAGGCGTCCCAAAAATAGGGCGCTAAATGTATGCTTGAACATAAATGCATGTGCTAGTCTAGCTTGCGGTGTTTTATTTTTGACCACTTACGATAGCTGTGCAATCCTCTCGATACGTTGCTGGTGTCAGTCTTGGTCAGTACAGTGTTGGCTCAAAATGGCTCTGAGCACTATGGGACTTAACATCTATGGTCATCAGTCCCCTAGAACTTAGAACTACTTAAACCTAACTAACCTAAGGACACCACACAACACCCAGTCATCACGAGGCAGAGAAAATCCCTGACCCCGCCGGGAATCGAACCCGGGAACCCGGGCGTGGGAAGCGAGAACGCTACCGCACGACCACGAGCTGCGGACAGTACAGTGTTCTGTGCAGTGGTGAGTCTATTGTGTCGGAGCTAAATGAATTTGAAGGTGGCCAACTGTTGGTGCTCGTATCCTGGATGCTTCCGTAGCCAAGGGAGCCGAAGTGTTTGGCGTCTCAAGAGGTGCGGCATGGAAGATTTGTACCGCTTACGGGGAAAGCAAAAAAACATTGCCCTATAAGTAACGACGCGGACGAAAGTGCGCTTTCACCGATCGTAACAGACGTTCATTGAAGAGGGTTGTGACGAAAAATAGAGAGGACGACAGCTGCAAAAGTCACTGCAAAACTGAATGTCGCACTCAAAACTCCTGTCAGCACAAAAAAAAAAAAAAAAAAAAAAAAAAAAAAAAATTACAGGAAGGGAGCTACATAAGCACAGAATTGCACGGCGAGCTGGCATTGCAAAACCGCTCCTCAGTGATGCAAATGCGCGCAGCAGTAAAACGTGAAACCGTGAAACCTGCGTTATGGAGCGACGGAAGACAGTCATTTGGTTGGACGAGTCTTGTTCCACACTGCTTCCAACTTCTGGCCGAGATTATGTCGTCAGAATGAAGCATGCTCGTGCTTCGCTGATGATTTGGGCAGCCATATCGTAGTATTGCATGTACGCTATGGTTGCTCTCTAAGGTCACGTCACTGGCAATGATGATGTGACCATTTTGGCTGAGAAGTTCCATCCTATGGTACATTGTTTTTTTCCGCAATGGTGATGGTGTGGGTGAATACAATAGGGCTCCTGTTACACAACCCACATTCTCCAGGACTGATTTTTGTGAGCTTGCCAGATTTCAATATTATTGAGTCTTAACGTTGTACTTCGGAGGGAAGGGTGCGTGAACGATATTCACCTGCATTAACGTTAACCGAAAATGCCGCCATTGCAGGGAGAATGGTGCAGGATTCCCTTGAAGATAATGTGGCACATTGGTTTCAGGCGTTTCAATATTTTTGTCCGCCCCGTGTATCTTGTCTAAAACGGGCATTATGAGAGCTGTCACTAATTATAAAGTTTCAGATAATTGACACTTGTATACAATTTTTATTTATTATTAAAAATTTCTAACATAACTGATACATCAGCCATGTAATTACAGTTCGCATGAATGTAAGGAACAAGGCTGATTAGGTCTTCTGTAGACACATCAAAAAAAAGTTTTGCGTCACCTCGGTTCCGAGAGTTCCGGAACCTGTTCAGAAGATTGGAATACAGACGAACATTAACATCATTTCCGCCCTTCTAATTGCTGATGAAAACCACATATCGCATGTTGTACCACAATACAGAGAGACCTTCAGATGTGGTGGCCCTGATTGCTGTACACGCTGCTATCTCTAATGCCCAGTAGCGCGTCCTCTTGCATTCATGCATGCCTGTATTCGTCGTGGCTTACTGTCCACAAGTTCATCAAGGCATTGTTGGTCCAGATTGTCCCACTCCTAAACGGCGGTTCGGTGGAAATCAGACTGATTGGTGGGTCACGTCGTCCATACACAGCCCTTTCCAATCTACCCCAGGCATGTTTGATAGTGTTCACGTCTGGACAACCTTCTGGCCACTCTAGTCGAGCGATATCTTCATCCTGAACGAAGTCGTGCACAAGGTGTGAACGATGGGGGCGCAGATTGCCGTCCACGAAGACGAATGCCCCGCCAAATGGCAACAGCGCATGGCGGCCTGGATGGTCACCCATCCAAGTGCCGACCACGCCCGACTGCGCTTAACTGCGGTGATCTCACGGGAACCGGTGTATCCACTGCGGCAAGGCTGTTGCCACCCTACCATATACACCAGACAGAATTGTCGTTCGCTAGGTGCCCTCGTATGTGGTGCAAATCGCGATTCAGCGGTGGTGCACATTTGTCGTTTATTTTCCCCTTCGCTCGCGGGAGTCCACACGCCTGGGAGTAGGAGAAAACCGCGCTTCTATCGTCTTCGTGTAGTGCGGTGGACAGTTCTTCTGATTTGAGAATAAGAGAGAATAAAACACTGGCAGAGCAGCACTTTCGCGAATGAACTCCCGCCGCAGCCGAGAAATGGGAGCGCTAAGTTGTGCGGGTCTCCAGCTGCTGCTACTGCTGGGCGCGCGGGACAGAAGTTTGCCCGCAGTGTCCCCAGTGGAACTGAGTGACCGCCCCCAGCCGCGCGAGACGGCCTCGCGTATACAAAATGCGCCCCCCAGCCAGTGTGCGGTTTTTGCTAAGTTTCCTCCGAGGGGTCAGGCCAATTCTGGGCTGCTTCATCGCATTTTCGTACAGGAGAAAGTTCTGGTCAAAACTGGAGGGAAAAACTCCTTTACAGTACCCCATATTCTCATCATCGTTTAGCCGTCGGCACTCGGACCGTGCATCTGAGCGTTGAGCGTGCCGAGTTTCTGACGCCATAGCGTGGAATAGCACGTTCGGGAGTCTTTCCGAACGTGCAGAGCAATATCTGGCATGTCAGATATTCTGAACGTGCGTCTGAGCGTTGACCAATGAGATGGCACAGCGCCACCTACGTCACACGCACGCCGTCTCCCTTCAGTACGGAGTTGAGGGCGCCATATTGGCGTTCATTTCAAGCCTATATGTACGAGGGCAGTTCAATAAGTAATGCAACATATTTTTTTTTCTCGGCCAATTTTTGGTTGAAAAAACCGGAAATTTCTTGTGGAGTATTTTCAAACATTCCCGCTTCGTCTCGTATAGTTTCATTGACTTCCGACAGGTGGCAGCGCTGTAGCGCTGTACGGAGCTGTTAAAATGGCGTCTGTAACGGATGTGCGTTGCAAACAACGGGCAGTGATCGAGTTTCTTTTGGCGGAAAACCAGGGCATCTCAGATATTCATAGGCGCTTGCAGAATGTCTACGGTGATCTGGCAGTGGACAAAAGCACGGTGAGTCGTTGGGCAAAGCGTGTGTCATCATCGCCGCAAAGTCAAGCAAGACTGTCTGATCTCCCGCGTGCGGGCCGGCCGTGCACAGCTGTGACTCCTGCAATGGCGGAGCGTGCGAACACACTCATTCGAGATGATCGACGGATCACCATCAAACAACTCAGTGCTCAACTTGACATCTCTGTTGGTAGTGCTGTCACAATTTTCACCAGTTGGGATATTCAAAGGTTTGTTCCCGCTGGGTCCCTCGTTGTCTAACCGAACACCATAAAGAGCAAAGGAGAACCATCTGTGCGGAATTGCTTGCTCGTCATGTGGCTGAGGGTGACAATTTCTTGTCAAAGATTGTTACAGACGATGAAACATGGGTTCATCACTTCGAACCTGAAACAAAACGGCAATCAATGGAGTGGCGCCACACCCACTCCCCTACCAAGAAAAAGTTTAAAGCCATACCCTCAGCCGGTAAAGTCATGGTTAGTCTTCTGGGACGCTGAAGGGGTTATTCTGTTCGATGTCCTTCCCCATGATCAAACGATCAACTCTGAAGTGTATTGTGCTACTCTTCAGAAATTGAAGAAACGACTTCAGCGTGTTCGTAGGCACAAAAATCAGAACGAACTTCTCCTTCTTGATGACAACGCAAGACCTCACACAAGTCTTCGCACCCGAGAGGAGCTCACAAAACTTCAGTGGACTGTTCTTCCTCATGCACCCTACAGCCCCGATCTCGCACCGTCGGATTTCCATATGTTTGGCCCAATGAAGGACGCAATCCGTGGGAGGCACCACGCGGATGATGTAGTTATTGATACAGTACGACGTTGGCTCCGACATCGACCAGTGGAATGGTACCGTGCAGGCATACAGGCCCTCATTTCAATATGGCGTAAGGTCGTAGCATTGAATGGAGATTACGTTGAAAAATAGTGTTGTGTAGCTAAAAGATTGGGGAATAACCTGGTGTATTTCAATGCTGAATAAAACAACCTCTGTTTCAGAAAAAAAAATGTTGCATTACTTATTGAACTGCCCTCGTACATATGCCGTTTCTGAGCACCAGCATATTGAGAATCGCTGGAAAACTCGTAGTTCACTGTGTGATTCGTTCCAGTAAAATAATGAGAAAGATCATATTCGTGGCAAAGGAATTCTTGTAACTTGCGTATTATGAGAGTAGGCTATTTGAAGGCAGCGACACACTGAAGATCCACCCAAAAGGCATTGTTCTTGGTACACTTTGTTATAATTAAACTACAATTAGTAACATATCTACGATTGTTTTCTGCAGTACCTAACATACTAGATTAGACATTCGGAGTCTGTTATTGGTGTAGCGTAATGAGTAGAGTCACTGCCCCTACAGATTGGGGTGGTGGTTCGCTTCTTGCCACTTCCACATTTTTTTCCTAACATTCGCGTTTTTATTGGATTCTGATACTTTATTATTAGTTTAATATAAGTATATGCTATAATATTTGATGTTATGTATATATAAGTTCACCTTTTTTTGATGGATGACTTCGTTCGATTGGCTCAATCTACAGGACAGCTTGCGCTGCTTGTCTAAAGATATTTTGCTCCTTTTTCTTTTACGCTTCGTAGTTCACATGTTGCAAAGATTCTGCTACTGGGTAGGAGCACTGATCAAGTAAGACTGACGTCGAGGTTTTGCCAAAATGTGGGAATGATGAAATAATGTTTATCGTATGCAGAGAAATATTCCAAATTTGTACCGCGCTGTTTGTAATGGAATTTTTATGAGCCTGTGTCCTTTTGACTGGACATGGTACTTTCCTTTTAGTGGACGATGGAGGAAACGCGCGTCTTAATAGAGCTAACGTGGGAATTTTACCCACGCCCGTTGAGTAAACAGTGTGATTTACGAACTACTAGAAACATCCCTCAACTGCCGCTGGAGTGCGTTGCGATCGCATATACCACGTTGGGGCCCACGTACCGTATGCACAAGTCGCATCGTTCCTGAGCGTTCAGCAGAACGTTGAACTTGGCACGCCCAGCGTTAACGTTCGACAGCACGGTCCGTGTGCCGACGGCTTTAGGTTCTGAATGTTACAGAGCTCTTAGCGAACATATAACACGTCAGCCTCATTTGCAAATAGAAACCAATTTTTACCTAGGTTTCAGCCAAAATAATTTGGCCTTATTCAGAAGCTGTTGACACTAAACTACTGCATGCCAAAGTTTGGCCATGTCAAGAATAAAACTATAACACCGTAGTACGCAGTCATAAATCTACATTACTTAGCGGAAGGGAAACAGCAGGCCCCACTGCGCGGACGAGTTCCAGTGCAGACGTATCAAGTTGAAATTTTGTCATTCAGTAAAGTCTGCGATCCCTTGGTAGTGTAAAAAAATTAACCTTAGTCACTGCAGTTAGAAGATACGGCCATTTGTGTCACTTATTTTAGTAGTTGAAGCCTCACTCATTACAACCTAGAAGGTACTTCCCGTTGACCTAGAATCTTGATATGTTGTAAAAAGCAAGGTAACGCAGTAAAAGGAGAGAGAAACTCCCAAAATTGTTAAATTGTAATTGCCACAAGAAAAAAATTATTTTTGTCGTTTATCAAATTGGCTACCTGTCCTTCTGTTAAGACCTTCTATATTAGAATTGGGTAGACTTGTATACTGAAGAGCCAAAGAAACTGCTACACCTGCCTAATTTCGTGTAGAGCCCCCGCGAGCACGCAGAAGTGTTGGAACACGACGTGGCATGGACTCGACTCATGTCTGAAGCAGTGCTGGAGGGAACTGACACCATGAATCCTGCAGGGCTGTCCGTAAATCCATGACAGTACGAGGGGATGGAGATCTCTCCTGAACAGCACGTTACAAGGCATCCCAGATATGTTCAATAATGTTCATGTCTGGGGGATTTGGTGGCCAGCGGAAGTGTTGAAACTCCTGGAGCTACTATCAGTCTAGGGCGCTGCAGTCATGGACTGTGCGGCTGGTCCCGGAGGAGGTTCGAGTCCTCCCTCGGGCATGGGTGTGTGTGTTTGTCCGTAGGATAATTTAGGTTAAGTAGTGTGTAAGCTTAGGGACTGATGACCTTAGCAGTTAAGTCCCATAAGATTTCACACACATTTGAACAGCTACTATCAATTCTGGACATGTGGGGTGTCGGATTGCCGTGCTGGAATTGCCCAAGTCCGTCGGAATACACAATGGACACGAATGGAAGCAGGTGATCAGACAACCTGCTTACGTTCACCTGTCACAGTCGTAACTAGACATCACTCCAACTGCACACGTCCTACACCAATACAGAGCCTCCACCAGCTTCAACATTCCCCTGCTTACATGCAGGGTTGATGGATTCATGAGGCTGCCTCCATATCAGTACACGTTCGTCCGGTCGATATAGTTTGAAACGAGACTCGTCCGACCAGGCAACATGTTTCCAGTCATCAACAGTCCAATGTTGGTGTTGACGGGCCCAGGCGAGGAGTAAAGCTTTGTGTCGCGCTGTCATCAAGGATACACGAGTGAGCGTTTGGCTCCGAAATACCATATCGATGATGTTTCGTTGAATGGTTCGCACTTTGACACTTGTTGATGGCCCAGCTTTGAAATCTGCAAAATCTGCTGAAGGGTTGCACCTCTGTCTCGTTGAACGATTCTCTTCAGTTGTTGTTCGTCCCATTCTCACAGGATCTTTTTCCGGCCGCAGCGATGTCGGTGATTTGAAGTTTTACCGTATTCCTGATAGTGACGGTTCATTCGTGAAATGGTCGTATGCGAAAATACCCACTTCATTGCTACCTCGGAGATGCTGTGTCCCATCGCTCTTGCACCGACTGTAACACCACGTTCAGACACACTTAAATCTTGATATCGCGCCATTGTAGCAGCAGTAACAGATCAAACAACTGCGGCAGACACTTGCTGTCGTACGTAGGCGTTGCCCATCGCTGCGCCGTATTTTGCCTGTTTGCATATCTCTCTAGTTGAATGCTCATGCGTATACCACTTTCTATGGCACTTCAGTGTATCTTGCCTATATCGATAACTGGTGAAAATCGCAGAGATTCTCGATTCTGAAAGTCCCCTGGAGAAATGTTGAGCCACGCTGCCTCTGTAGCCCTCCATGAAAGTGAAAGTGTTGCCAGAGCAGAATTTTGTGTCCCATAAACGTTCGATGGGATTCATGTCGGGCTATCTGCGTGACCAAATCATTCGCACTAACTGTCGAGAATGTTCTGCAAACCAATCCCGGACAGTTGTGGCTTGGCGACAAGGCGCATTGTCATCTATAACAATTCGATCGTCGTCTGGCAAGGTGAAGTCCATGAATGGCTGTAAATGGTCTCAAAGTGGACAAACATAACAATTTCCAGTCGATGATCGGTTCATTTGGACCAGAGGACGCAGCCCATTCTGTGTAAACACAGCCCACACCACCATGGTGTCCATTAATGTCCATTGTGCATTCCGACGGACTTTGGCAATTCCAGCAGGACAGTGCGACACCCCACACGTCCAGAATTGCTACAGAGTGGCTCCAGGAACACTTCTGAGTTTAAACAGTTCCGCATGCCACGTCATGTTGCGGGACATCTACGTGCTCGCGGGGGTCCTACACGATATTAGGCAGATGTAAAAGTTTCTTTGGCTCTTGATTGTAGATTTGCTTTAATAAAGCCTAAAAGGAAAGGAAGATTGCTGTGCTCCATTATTTTGAAAGTCATAACAGTCGTGGAGTGCATCCCACATTCGTAATGGAAGGTAACATGATACAGTGAAACTACTTTATTTAAATGAGTGTGTCTGTACTTAAATTGCTGAATTACTGAGACACAATATCCTAGCGCAGTGCAATCTGACTGCTCAAAAAAAGATAACCAGACGTCAAATAATTCAAAAGAATGGCCCTGACTAAAAAGAAATCCTAGCAATAACCTATACATTTTATTAAGCACTTACCTCACAAAAATCTTCATTACGCGAACTACTGCAATACAGCGAGCGTCAGGAGTGCCAGCTAAATATATTTTAACTACGAAAGCTACTAACTGCTAATAGGCATGTGGTTAGCAAAGGAAAGATTTTGTTGCAAACCAAATAATGTATTTTTTTTTACCTTAATAATGTGACATCCAGTTCAGACACGAATATAAATCGTTATTGACATCTAGTACAAAGGTATATAATCATGAATAATATTTAATCTCCAAGTCGAACACGTGCAGATCGTTAACCTGCGCTAACACTTCAGACCTCTACCCTCCACCAATGCTCACATCTAACATCCATCACTGCTGGCTGTTCACCTCCAACTGCCCAACAGTACTTCCATCACTGCTGCCGATTAACTTCCAACAACGAGTCCGACCAGCCACATAGTCTCTTAGGCCGGTATTACACTATCAAATATCTTTGTCAAAGATACGATCAAATATGTGATCAAATATTCCGTCAAATACATTTGACAAAGATCTTTGACGTAGCGCTAGAAGGGGTGTTACACTGTCATCATATTTTTCGTCAAAGTTCAAGATGGCTGACAACAACAACTTGTTATTAACCGCAGCAGTTGCATGTACCACAATTGCTCTGTGTGCACATGCGAAGGAGAAGCCAGGGAAAAAAAAGAAAACTTACCTGGGTGAAGCCGTGGGTTTTACGACGACACGATAAAAGTATTCAACAAAACTTGTTACGTGAGTTTAATAGTGGAGGACGTCAAGACGTACATCAGTTACTTAAGAATGGATGAGCATACATTCCTATATGTGCTCAATGAAGTGTATCCTCATATCACAAAGCACAATATTCACTTAAGAACTGCTACATCTGCAGAAGACAGGCTCACTGTAACTCTGATTCCTTGCTACAGGAGATGGTTGGGTTAGGTTAGGTTAGGTTAGGTCAGGTCATTTTGTTAATCTATTTTTGTATTCAGCGTACCTCACGTTGTAAAGCGCCTCATCAGCTTCATACATCTCTATTAATTTTGTAGTTGTCGGCACACACCAGTTGTATTTACCGGCAAAGTTTATAAAAACACTACAGACGACAGAATGCTGCAGCGATGCTAGCGCTCCATGTGGTAACATATCACATTGCAGTGAACAGAAGACAAGCGACTTCTTTGATCAAATCTACAGCGAGGCCCTAGATTTGATCAAATATTGGACGACATTTGACAGAGTTCCCTATTACACCATCAAATTTCTTTGACAAAGATATTGGACAAAGAAATTTGATAATGTAATACCGGCCTTACAAAGAAAGCGCAGTCAGAGATCGAATGCAAAGCGCTACACAGCGCTGCCAACACAGAAGCAACCCACTCACAATAGTAGTGATCTCTGCAGTTTGCGCTGGGCGTAACTGGAGTAGGTCGATGGCTGTACATGCAGCGCGATTTAAATCGGGCCGGGATAGAGGCAGTTTAATTCCGCAGCGGTATTCACATTGCGAGCGCGGAATGGGGGACGACCGCGGGTCAGCCTAAATAGCGCAGGTGTCCGGTCGCGCCTGGACCGGTTCGCACCTTCCGCGTCAGACACAGCACCAGCCCAGCCTAACGAAGCGGGGCGGCCCAGGCCACGCCTCAGCTCTTACAAGTTGTCTGCGCCGCATTTAACAGCCGCAGTAATGAAACGACCGTGACTCACTGGAAACCGCGTTAGGTAAAGACGACTCACTCATTGCCTAATTACACCACTTTGTAGTGCCGGGTGGATCCATATTGGTTCAAAAATGGTTCAAATGGCTCCGAGCACTATGGGACTCAACTGCTGAGGTCATTAGTCCCCTAGAACTTGGAACTAGTTAAACCTAACTAACCTAAGGACATCACAAACATCCATGCCCGAGGCAGGATTCGAACCTGCGACCGTAGCGGTCTTGCGGTTTCAGGCTGCAGCGCCTTTAACCGCACGGCCACTTCGGCCGGCTATCCATATTGGGAACACTGTGTTTAGTGAAATTTGCGCCCATCCTGTAAAATTTGCAGTCCAGTACTGCTGCGAACTACCTGTCCGCCCAAGTCCATTCGGGAGGACGACGGTTCAATCCCGTCTCCAGCCATCCTGATTTAGGTTTTCCGTGATTTCCCTAAATCGTTTCAGGCAAATGCCGGGATGGTTCCTTTGAAAGGGCACGGCCGATTTCCTTCCCTAACCCGAGCTTGCGCTCCGTCTCTAATGACCTCGTTGTCGACGGGACGTTAAACACTAACCTCCTCCTCCGCCCAAGTCAGGGTCCACCTGTACCCGAGAGTCCACGGGTACCGGAAACGCCCCGTATTCCTGCACCGAGGTGCTGCACAGGGCTGTGTTAGCCGCATCGACGCCGCCATAAAAATGACCACCGGCGTAGACCTCGGAAATGCTGTGTCCCATCACACCAAATTCAAACTCACTTAAACATTGGTAACCTGCGATTGTAGCAGCAGTAACCGATGTAACAACTGCGCCAGACACTTACTGTTTCGCGCGACTGATGACCTCGCCATTTAGTCCCATATCCCTCTCAATCAATCAAGAACGACACATTCCACTGCGCAAATTAGAAGCAGAAATTGCGGGTGGACAAGTATTAGCGGGGAAGATAAAGAGAGGACACTTAGTCTTGTGAAGGCGTTGCCGACCGCAGCACCGTATTCTGTCTGTTTGTGCCTCTCTGAATTTGAATACGCCTGCGTATAACAGTTTCTTTGGCGCTTCAATGTATTTGCCTCGGCGCTGGTTTCGTATAGCACCATTTTGCCATACACAGTATGCTTTCACTACGGCTGCATGCGAAGAGTTTACGAACTTAGCTGTTTCTGAAATGCTTCCACCCTTGGCCAATAATCATGTCCATTTGGACATCAAATAAATCGCTCCTTTCCTTGATAACGACAGCGACTGAACTGCTTACCGCGTCCCTCCGGCAGCTTTATATACCGTCTACTACTAGCGCTGCCATATGCCGTAGTGGGTGGTTATTGTACGTTGACGTCGGACATAGCGAGTGGTTACATTAATGTGACGGAGCCTTGTAGAAAGAAAAGATCTGCTTTGCACTCACAGTTCCAGGTACGCGCATGTAGCTGTATGAGTGAGAGGGGAAGTTGTGTGCAGTTTATGTGATCCATATACATCCATAATGCTTACCGTATAGTAAGTACCCAAGGCCCCCCCCCACCCCCACCCCCACGCCCTAACGTATAGAACAGCTGGGTAACTTCAACTCCGTTTTTACAAAACGTAGTTGTTTGACACATTTCAATGTTTATGACGTGTATCTCCTGAACTATGTGTCATACAAGAGTGTGATTTCGCAGATGCAGCCAGTGGTATATGTGGATAATGCCAGCAAATTGTTTTGCGAGAAGAGCTGTTAGTAGAGAAGCAACAAATTAAGACGAATGCCTCAAGCTGAAGTTTAACTGTGTAAACAGTGGAAATGTGGGAAGCGATAAACGTTTCTTGTATACATACATACATACATACATACATTAATCCTTGTTCGATAGATCATAAATACATTTCGTAGTGATGTGGAACGTGTCACTTTAACAAAAGTTTCCTTTACACAAAATAATTAATTTTTTACAGTTACTACTTCATATCTAAGAATTCATCTATGGAGTAGGAGTTGTGATTCAGAAATTCTTTTAATTTGCTTTTAAATGTTGGTTGGCTATCTGTCAGACTTTTAATACTGTTTGGCAAATGACCAAAGATTTTTGTGGCAGCAGAATTCACCCTTTTCTGTGCCAAAATGAGATGTAATCCAGAATAGTGAATACCATCCTTTCATCTATTGTTGTAGCTATGTACTTCGCTGTTATATTTGATTTGGGGTGGGTTATTAATGACAAATTTCGTAAGTGAATATATGTATTGCGAAGTGAATATATGTATTTTGTGGGGAGTGTCGGCGAGAAAATGTTTCGTAATGATTTGAAGTTACATTTAAATGTTGTTCGAAGCCGCTAACTGCTCTCGTTTTCAAACACTGGGTAAAATAGTCTGGTAATCTGCACGCGTGAGTCACACTGCCTCTAGACTTGCGCAAAGTTTCTACCCGTAATACTTGACTTAGTTTTCTTAACCCTTTAACGTAAGATTACACCCCTTAATGAGTAATTATAAAAGCATTTTAAATTTTTAATTCGTTGAACAACTGCGTAAAATTTTGAAAATTTTAGTTTTGTTGGCACTGGTAGCCATTATATAGGCAACCTGCAAATTGGCAATGCCCCGGCTTGGCCGTTTAGTGATACAGTTGTGCAACTTATCTGATGTACATTGCAAGTACCATATTCTGATCCACGTGTATGTACCAAACTTTTTGTATTAGTTTAAAATATGCTGTTTCAAGTACAAGAGAGATGATCTCTCTTAATTCATTATTTGTAATTTGGCTTTTATGTTTCCCATCGACGTTACTGAAGATGTGGTCCCACGTAATAATTCAGGAACTGCATTCGACAGAAAATAAAACAGATAATAATCATAGAGAATAAAATTCTTCTGGGTATTATGCCGCGTCATTGCTAAAAGCAAACAACGATAATAAACTAAGACCGACGTTTCGGCCGAATTGTAACGGCCTTCCTTAGGGCACGACTGGTTTTGCATGGGGACAGGTGCTTCTACAGGGTGGCGCACGAATTGTGTTACCATTTTGTTTTTTAATATAAACTTTGTCAATACAATGTGAAAGGAACATATACTACAATGAAGAGCCGTCCATGGAGATTTGTTCTAACTCAGCACATGCTCAATATGTCCACCATTTCGTTTCCTAACTTCCTTCAAACTAACATTAAAGTTAGTGATTACCCTACGGCACATGTCTTCCGTAATTTCGCTGCAAGCTTGAAGAATAAGTCTTATGAGCTCCATTAAATCACGTGGACGTTTCGGGAAAATTTTTTCCTTTATGTACCCTCAAAGAAAAGAGTCACATAGCTTGAGGTCTGGACTATTGGGGGGCCAATTTTGTCCGTCATTGAAGCGACCTGGAAACTTGAGTGAAATGATCCGCATGTCGAAATGCTCGTGTAAAAACTCCAGCACAGTGTTTGCAGTATGTGGCCTTGCTTCATCTTGCATGAACCACTGCGTGTTGAAGGGCAAGGCAGTAGCAAGAAGCTGTGGAATCAAGCTATTGCGAGCATGCTCAAATAACGCTCGCTGTTCACAGTTTCTTCAAAGAAAAAGGGTCCGATAAGTCCGTGACTGGAAATTGCTGCCCACGCTGTAATCCTCGGAGCATAATGTTCATGAAGCACTTGTGGGTTTTCAGTGACCCAAAAGCGTACATTTTGTTTGTTAACCACACCGTCAAAATGAAAATGCACCTCTTCTGAAAGCCAAACGTTGTTGAGTGTTTCTTCCCTATCCTCCGCCCACTGAGCAAACAGTAGTCTCTGTTGCTTATGTTCTTCAGTGAGCTTCTGTGCACAGGTCATCTTGTATGGGTACATATGGAGGTCACTTTTAAGAATGCGTTGAACGGAGCGTCTGGATATTCCCAGTTGCACTGCTGCCTTTCTACACGATTTCCCGGTACTTCCCTGTACAGCAACTAGTACCGCTTCAATATTCTCCGGCGAACAAACAGGCTTAGGCCGCGGTCGCTTCGCTTGCAGTACTGTTCCTTCCTGTACAAATTTATCATACAACCTGTGGATGGTCTTCTTGCAAGGGACCCATCGTGTGTTAAACTGTTGTCGAAAACGCCTCTGAGTCACAACAAGGCTTTTCGTTTCATGAAAAAGTACAACTGCCGATCGTTGCTGTGTCGTCAGTCTTCCATTGTCAGCCATTGCTGCTTACTCGTCTCCTAGCGGCAGTATCGTGAATTACACGTCATTTCCTAACTCATTTGTTTTTCCAAGCTCTGCTGGTACTGTTGTAGAGATCCCAGCGGGATATCTAATGTGCGTGGTAAATTGTGAAAGAAACAATTGGTAACACATTTCGTGCGCCACCTTGTATTTATTACAGACTATAGATGTCTGACGTCACTGTTGTAAAACTTACGACTGAAAATTTCAGCATTCCAGTTCTTGCCACAGTACCTCTAGTATGCCATGTAACAGTCCTCGCCTCTCGTACCTGCGGGGCAAGATGCCGAGTTCGGACGGAAGGATTAGTGCAAGTTTCCTCTACCGTGTCTGGACGCAAATATTAGTGGATGCAGTTAGTACGACACGGCCTCGTAGTGTCCTAATCCCGTTGGAAAGGTCCCCGGGCTCCTCTGTTCTTCCCTGGGGAATGCCGCCGCTGTAATCGAAGCGGCCAGGATGCTACCTTCCGGTGCGGGCGAGGGCAACCGCCTGGCGTTCGCAATTCCCTTCCCCCCCTTCCTCCCCCCTCACGTCGCGCTCTCATTTCCTGATTGACAAGTGACTGTCTGCCCTCGTGAGGGACGCCCGTGCCTAGTCGGTTTGTGGCACACAAAGCCATTATCATTTGTTGCCCCGCCGTCCTACCTAATACACGATTTTTTTTTTAATCAAAGGAAGGAATTACACGGTTCAACAACCCATCGGCGATTACGTCATCAGAGGAAGAGGAAAAAAACTCGTACAAGCTCGAGGGACGTAATCGGCCTTGTCCGTTCCAAAGGAACCATCCTAGTATTTGCCGTAAACCATCCGAGGTTGATGGGACACACATGTCCCCGTCAAATGATACACGGCTTTGAGCTCTGGGGCGTCTTTAACCCGTTTCTGTCAACTGCTGCCATATAGCGAGCAGCTTGCGCAACTTGGAGTAAAGTACTGCGAACATAAGGGTGGGTACACAGAAGTGTCTGAGCGTGTTTTTATAGTCTCAAAAAAAAAAAATGGTTCAAATGGCTCTGAGCACTATGGGAGTCAACTGCTGAGGTTATAAGTCCCCTAGAACTTAGAACTACTTAAACCTAGCTAACCTAAGGACAACGCACACATCCATGCCCGAGGCAGGATTCGAACCTGCGACCGTAGCGGTCGCGCGGTTCCAGACTGTAGCGCCAGAACCGCTCGGCCACCAGCGGCCGGCATAGCTGTCTCAGACTGGCGTGGGCAGACCATGTGGAATATTTGATTTCCAAGGTCGGTCGATCAGTCGGCATCCTACGATAGGTACCTCACGTACGTTGGGAAGCTGATGTTAGCTCGTACTCACTCTCCGTGGCATGATTCGGGCTATACTGTTTTTTGCTCGCGTATCACGTCGTTTCTGAAAACCCAGAATCTACTCTGTAGGAATCAAAATGGATTCCGGAAACAGCGATCGTGTGAGACCCAACTCGCTTCATTTGTTCATGAGACCCAGAAAATATTAGATACTGGCTCCCAGGTAGATGCCGTTTTCCTTGACTTCCGGAAGGCGTTCGATACCGTTCCGCACTGTCGCCTGATAAACAAAGTAAGAGCCTACGGAATATCAGACCAGCTGTGTGGCTGGATTGAAGAGTTTTTAGCAAACAGAACACAGCATGTTGTTATCAATGGAGAGACGTCTACAGCCGTTAAAGTAACCTCCGGCGTGCCACAGGGGAGTGTTATGGGACCATTGCTTTTCACAATACATATAAATGACCTAGTAGATACTGTCGGAAGTTCCATGCGGCTTTTCGCGGGTGATGTAGTATACAGAGAAGTTGCAGCATTAGAAAATTGCAGCGAAATGCAGGAAGATCTGCAGAGGATAGGCACTTGGTGCAGGGAGTGGCAACTGACCCTTAACATAAACAAATGTAATGTATTGCGAATACATAGAAAGAAGGATCCTTTATTCTATTATTATATGATAGCAGAGCAAACACTGGTAGCAGTTACTTCTGTAAAATATCTGGGAGTATGCGTACGGAACGATTTGAAGTGGAATGATCATATAAAATTAATTGTTGGTAAGGGGGGTACCAGGTTGAGATTCATTGGGAGAGTCCTTAGAAAATGTAGTCCATCAACAAAGGAGGTGGCTTACAAAACACTCCTTCGACCTATACTTGAGTATTGCTCATCAGTGTGGGATCCGTACCAGGTCGGGTTGACGGAGGAGATAGAGAAGATCTAAAGAAGAGCGGCGCGTGTCGTCATAGGGTTATTTGGTAAGCGTGATAGCGTTACAGAGATGTTTAGCAAACGCAAGTGGCAGACTCTGCAAGAGAGGCGCTCTACATCGCGGTGTAGCTTGCTGTCCAGGTTTCGAAAGGTGCGTTTCTGGATGAGGTACCGAATATATTGCTTCCCCCTACTTACACCTCCCGAGGAGATCACGAATGTAAAATTAGAGAGATTCGAGCGCGCACAGAGGCTTTCCGGCAGTCGTTCTTCCCGCGAACCATACGCGACTGGAACAGGAAAGGGAGGTAATGACAGTGGCACTTAATGTGCCCTCCGTCACACACCGTCGGGTGGCTTGCGGAGTATAAATGTAGATGTAGATACTGTATTGTCGATGCACTTTATATGGCAATGCCTCGACATCTGTACTAAGAAAGACTGAAACTCCGCAGTTCCGCGCCATACGCATCCGTCGTGGGGCAATGAATCCTACACTTGTTAATAGGCTTTTGGTTGAGGCAAGGGAGGTGCCCCTTCAATTCCAGAGAACTGTCTTGCCTTGGAAATTCATCTTCAGTAGAGCAGCCCAAGCGGTTCTTAACTGCTGCATTCAAGACAATGAATACATGGATAGGATTCGGAGGAGGGTACCCCTCCAAGGTAAAGGTTTCAGGCTGCGAAGATATGTGATACCCCTCGTCGTAAAAGAAGCTCTACCTCCTGCACTTAGTTTGAAATATGAAGTACGAGGAGGGTCGGATCGGACTTTGACTCCTACTGACGTCTCCCGTCTGGCTGCATCAACGTGGCCCCCATCTGTCAGAATATTCACTGATGGCATCAAAACAGGAGAGGGTAAGGAGTTTACGGACTACTGCGGAAAGCCACTACCTTGGGCTTCGTTGACGTCAGCATCTTCATTGCCGCAGTTTTTGCTATTAAGGAAGCCCTTCAATATGCGTCAAACGATATTCTTGTTGTTACACATTCGAGGAGTACACTGGGAAATCTGGAAAAGCAACAGTGGGACTCGCGACGCTAACCGCCATGTCTTTTGTTGGTGCCTTTGTCCCGCGGTTTCGCAGGGTCGGGATTGTTAGGATCGCATTTGGTACGGTTAATTTTAAGGGGTGGCCGGACAACACTAACCGCCATGTACTCGATGTAATTTAGTCAGTCAAATGTGCAACTCAACATAAACGTCTCCAGTTATTATGGATCAAGGGACACACCAGCACCTCATGTAACGAAATGGCGCCCTGTCTGGCGAAACAAAGTCGATCGATGGCCATCCGTGCTACACATGTCTTCCACATAGAAATTTTGTTGCTGGCGTAAAGGAAAATGTCCACCAAGAAACGATCAAAGACGTGGGAGATCTCATAACAGTCTAGAGGAAGACATTAGGCCGCAATACAGCCAGGTATTCCGCGAAAAACCTGGCTCTTCCAAGACAAGCTATCTAGACGGCGTGCATCCGACTGTGTCACAGCTGCTATCCTTCATATCTTTGTAGGATGAAAGTTCAGCCATTTCCATACTGCGAAGTCCACCCAACTAAAATTGCAAACCTAAGCCATGTGATACTAGGGTATTCACGCTATGGCAGACAAAGCCGAAAGTTTCTTCAGGCCTTGACCAGAGCAGGAATTCCCCAACATACATCTGTGACTCATGTGTTTCGGCAGCTGAACACAACGGACTATATTAGTATCGCTCGTTTCTGGAAGAAGCCGGTATCCTGTTATAAGTCAGACACAAAGATTCCAACGTAAGATGATGTGATACGTGGAAAGTGCTGTGTATGCGAATGTAAAAGGTGTGCCGTGAATTTTACCTGGAATTAATGTAATTTCTAACGCCTATGCTGTATATAGGATGAAATTTTAACCCTGGATAGCTGATGCCAGTAGGAACGAAAATTAATGTTGTGTAGGGCGACAGCGCACAATTTTTGTTGTTGTGGTCTTCAGTCCAGAGACTGGTTTGATGCAGCTCTCCATGCTACTCTGTCCTGTGCAAGCTTCATTTCCCATTATCTACTGCAACCTACATCCTTCTGAACCTGTTTAGTGTATTCATCTCTTGGTCTCCCTCTATAATTTTTACCCTCCACGCTGCCCTCCAATACTAAACTGGTGATCCCTTGATGCCTCAGAACATGTCCTACCAACCGATCCCTTCTTCTTGTCAAGTTGTGCCACAAACTACTCTTCTCCCCAATTCTATTCAATAGTTATGTGATCTACCCATCTAATCTTCAGCATTCTTCTATAGCACCACATTTCGAAAGCTTCTATTCTCTTCTTGTCCAAACTATTTATCGTCCACGTTTCACTTCCATACATGGCTACACTCCATACAAATACTTTCAGAAATGACTTCCTAACGCTTAAATCTATACTGGATGTTAACAAATTTCTCTTCTTTAGAAACGCTTTCCTTGCCATTGTCAGTCTACAAATCCTCTCTACTTCGACCATCATCAGTTATTTTGCTCCCCAAATAGCAAAACTCCTTTACTACTTTAACCGTCTCATTTCCTAATCTAATTCCCTCAGCATCACCTGATCTAATTCGACTACATTCCATTATTCTCGTTATGCTTTTTTTGATGTTCATCTTATATCCTCCTTCGTCCATTCCGTTCAACTGCTCTTCCAAGTTCTTTGCTGTCTCTGACAGAATTACAATGTCATCGGCGAACCTCGAAGTTTTTATTTCTTCTCCATGGATTTTAATTGCTACTCCGAATTTTTCTTTTGTTTCCTTTACTGCTTGCTCAATATACAGATTGAATAACATCGGGAGTAGGCTACAACCCTGTCTCACTCCCTTCCCAACCACTGCTTCCCCCTTGTAACTGCCATGTGTTTTCTGTACAAATTGTAAATAGCCTTTCGCTCCCTGTGTTTTACCCCTGCCACCTTAAGGATTAAAGCTGCATGCCCTCGGGAAAAATTACGGCTGTAGTTTCCCTTTGCTTTCAGCAGTTCGCAGTACCAGCACAGCAAGGCCGTTTCGGTTAGTGTTACAGGGCCAGATCAGTCAATAATCCAGACTGTTTGCCCCTGCAACCACTGAAAAGGCTGCTGCTCCTCTTCAGGAACCACACGTTTGTCTGGCCTCTCAACAGATACCCCTCCGTTGTGGTTGCACCTACGGTACGGCTATCTGTATCGCCGAGGCACGCAAGCCTCCCCACCAACGGCAAGGGCCATGGTTCCGATTGCCCATAGGATTGCCCTGTTAGCGTTCGTTCGTCGGTTGACGGGCAGATCTATGGTTGTCGGTTCACACATACAAAGGTCCCTCGCCCCGTCAACGTGATAACACACACGTGTCTTCCTGTTTGTCTCCACCTCACGTCAGAGGCATTCACACGTAAGCTTCGCTTCGGAGCACACACAGGTCGCCTGCGATTTAGTCATACAGGAAGCATGGCGGCACAGTATTCGTTTGAAGAACGAGATATGTTTTTTGTTTACGGAATAGCCGACGGTAATGCGCATGAATTTCGACGATTGTGTGTGGAACGGTACCCAGCAAGGCACCACCCACACCTGCAAACGTTTGCAACAGTTCACCGGCGACTTGGCAACACAGACTCGCTAGCGGGATATCACCGTGATGCTGGAAGAACTCGAACACGACGGGATGCTGCATTTGGAGAGACTGTTCTCGAGCGCTTGGAGGAAGCACCTACGACAAGTACTCCAGCGGTTGGACACTGCATCGCCATCTACGGCAGGCAAAGCATTCGCGGTCATGCGTTGTCCAGAGCATTCGGCAACAGGGCAGTTCCGCGGGCAATCGGAGCACGTGGCGCCATGTTAGCGTAGTTCAAAAATTGTGCGTTGTCGACCTACACAACGTCAGTAATTATGGTTCCTACTGGCATCAGCTATCCATGGTAAAAATTTGACACAATTTTTCTCCACCCTGTATACAGGGTGGTCCACTGATCGTGACCAGGCCAAATATCTCACGAAATAAGCGTCAAACGAAAAAACTACAAAGAACGAAACTCGTCTAGCGTGAAGGGGGAAACCAGATGGCGCTGTGGTTGGCCCGCTAGATGGCGCTGCCATAGGTCAAACGGATATCAACTACGTTTTTAATAAATAGGAACCCCCATTTTTATTACATATTCGTGTAGTACGTAATGAAATCTGAATGTTTTAGTTGGACCATTTTTTTCGCTTTGTGGTAGATGGCGCTGTAATAGTCACAAACATGTGGCTCACAATTTTAGGCGAACAGTTGGTAACAGGTAGGTTTTTAAATTAAAATCCAGAACGGAGGTACGTTTGAACATTTTATTTCTGCTGTTCCAGTGTGACACATGCACCTTTGTTAACTTGCCATTTCTGAGAACGCATGCTCTTACAACGTGATTACCTGTAACTACCACATTAATGCAATGAATGCTCAAAATGATGTCCGTTAACCTCAATGCATTTGGCAATACGTGTAACGACGTTCCTCTCAAAAGCGAGCAGTTCGCCTTCCGTAATGTTCGCACATGCATTGACAATGCGCTGACGCATGTTGTCAGGTGTTGTCGGTGGATCACGATTGCAAATATCCTTCAACTTTGCCCACAGAAAGAAATCCGGGGACCTCAGATCCAGTGAACGTGCGGGCCATGGTATGGTGCTTCGACAACCAATCCACCTGTCATGAAATATTCTATTCAATACCACTTCAACCGCACGCGAGCTATGTGCCGGACATCCTTCATGCTGGAAGTACATCGCCATTCTGTCATACAGTGAAACATCTTGTAGTAACATTGGTAGAACATTACGTAGGAAATCAGCATACAATGCACCATTTAGATTGCCATCGATAAAATGGGGGCCAATTATCCTTCCTCCCATAATGCCGCACCATACATTAACCCGCCAAGGTCGATGATGTTGCACTTGTCGCAGCCATCGTGGATTTTCCGTTGCCCAATAGTGCATATTATGCCGATTTACGTTACCGCTGTTGGTGAATGACGCTTCGTCGCTAAATAGAACGCGTGCAAAAAAACTGTCATCGTCCCGTAATTGTTCTTGTGCCCAGTGGCAGAACTGTTCACGAAGTTCAAACACGTCGCCATGCAATTCCTGGTGCATAGAAATATGGTACGGATGTAGTCGATGTTGATGTAGCATCCTCAACACCGACGTTTTTGAGATTCCCGATGATTGCGCAGTTTGTCTGCTACTGGTGTGCGGATTAGCCGCGACAGCAGCTAAAACACCTACTTGGGTATCATCATTTGTTGCAGGTCGTGGTTGACGTTTCACATATGGCTGAACACTTCCTGTTTCCTTAAATAACGTAACTATCCGGCGAACGGTCCGGGGACTTGGATGATGTCGTCCAGGATACCGAGCAGCATACATAGTACACGCCTATTGGGCATTTTGATCACAATAGCCATATATCAACACGATATCGACTTTTCCCGCAATTGGTAAACGGTCCATTTTAAGACGGTTAATGTATCACGAAGCAAATACTATCCGCACTGGCGGAATGTTACGTGATACCACGTACTTATACGTTCGTGACTATTACAGCGCCATCAATCACAAAGCTGTGCAAAGGGGTGCAACTAAAACATTCATATTTCTTTACGTCCTACACGAATATTTAATAAAAAATGGGGGTTCCTATTTGAAAAAACGCAGTTAATATGCGTTTGACCTATGGCAGCGCCATCGAGCGGGCCAACCATACCGCCATCTGGTTTCCCACTTCAAGCTAGACGCGTTTCGTTCTTCGTAGTTTTTTCGTTTGACGCTTATTTCGTGAGATATTTGACCCGGTCACTATCAATGGACCATCCTGTATACCCCAGGGGTATATAAAATTCCGTGTAGTTGTGGCAGGGTTTACATAGGAACTACAAAAAGAAGCATCAATACACGGTTGACGGAGCACAAAAGAAACTGTCGCTTGGGACATATCGACAAATCGGCAGTAGCGGAACATGTTTTTAAGGATGGAGATCACGAAATAAAATTTGGTGAAACAAGCGTGCTAGCGAGGACGTCGCACTATTATACACGTATGTATAGAGGGGCAATTGAAATCCACAAACATCAATACAATTTTAATCGTAAAGAAGAAGGATTAAAATTGGATAAGATATGGCGGTCGACATTGCATCAATCACGTGACAATCGATTGCCTGCAATCGAGAGAACAGACGATAGCCAGAGATAGCTGCACATCGACGCCACGTGACGTGCGGTGGCGCCCCCTACGATATCCATATAAGCGGCGGACCGAGCTCCTAGCAGCCAGTCGTCGACTCACCTCGGAAGATGTTCTCCGTAGTTGAGAACGAAACGTCAGGGAGAAGAATTTCTACAGATCGACCACGGCAACTTAGCTCGGAATTGTTTACTGATGAAGACGCCGGCCGTGAAAGCCTACATGGCTAAATGATTAATGCCAAAGGCCAATAAATTAAAAAACAAGAAAAAGCTGCCACAATGAGTGTTTCGCGATAATCAGCTCACCATCTTCACCCTTTCATGATTGTCTGAAATTACTGACTGTATTTCTTATACGTGATAAGATGCAAATATTTCGCGTTACTTAACCGGTCACGTAGTGCTCGTGTGTCCACTGACTGATTCGGTGACCAAGCTTGTGTACTCTTTCCGTAGCGTTATTCTGCGTTGAAGTCAAGTTTCACTTTGCACTCACGTTAAAAACATATTGGAAAGTGGACGTGGCTTGAGGGCAGCAAAATGCTGCGAAACGAGGACAGGAACTCGACCACCGGAACAGCCGGTGGACGCACTGCAGTAAGGCGCCAGCACAGAAGTAGCTACACTACTGGGCATTAAAATTGCTACACCAAGAAGAAATGCAGATGATAATCGGGTATTCATTGGACAAGTATATTATACTACAACTGACATGTGATTACATTTTCACGCAATTTGGGTGCATAGATCCTGAGAAATCAGTGCCCAGAACAACCACCTCTGGCCGTAATAGGGGCCTTGATACGACTGGGCATTGAGTCAGACAGAGGTTGGATCGCGTATACAGGTACAGCTGCCCATGCAGCTTCAACACGATACCACAGTTCATCAAGAGTAGTGACTGGCGTATTGTCACGAGCCAGTTGCTCGGCCACCATTGACCGGACGTTTTCAGTTGGTGAGAGATCTGCAGAATGTGCTGGCCAGGGCATTTTCTGTATCCAGAAAGGCCCGTACAGTACCTGCAACATGTGGTCGTGCATTATTCTGCTGAAATGTAGGGTTTCGCAGGGATCGAATGAAGGGCAGAGCCACGGGTCGTAACACATCCGAAATGTAACGTCCACTGTTCAAAGTGCCGTCAATGCGAACAAGAGGTGACCGAGACGTGTAACCAATGGCACCCCATACCATCACACCGGGTGATACGCCAGTATGGCGATGACGAATACAAGCTTCCAATGTGCGGTCACCGCGATGTCGCCAAACACGGATGCGACAATCATGATGCTGTAAACAGAACCTGGATTCATCCGACAAAATGACGTTCCGACAAAATGACGTTTTGCCATTCGTGCACCCAGCTTCGTCGTTGAGTACACCATCGCAGGCGCTCCTGTCTGTGATGCAGCGTCAAGGGTAACCGCAGCCATGGTCTCCGAGCTGATAGTCCATGCTGCCGCAAACGTCGTCAAACTGTTCGTGCAGATGGTTGTTGTCTTGCAATCGTCCCCATCTGCTGACTCAGGGATCGAGACGTGGCTGCACGATCCGTTACAGCCATGCGGATAAGATGCCTGTCATCTCGACTGCTAGTGATACGAGGCCGTAGGGATCCAGCACGGCGTTCCGTATTACCCTCCTGAACCCACCGATTCCATATTCTGCTAACACTCATTGGATCTCGCCCAACGCGAGCAGCAATGTCGCGATACGATAAACCGCAATCGCGATACGTTACAATCCGACCTTTATCAAAGTGGGAGTCGTGATGGTAGGCATTTCTCCTCCCTACACGAAGCATCACAACATCGTTTCACCAGGCAACGCCGGTCAACGGCTGTTTGTGTGTGAGAGATCGGTTGGAAACTTTCCTCATGTCAGCACGTTGTAGGTGTCGCCACCGGCGCCAACGTTGTGTCAATGCTCTGAAAAGCTCATCATTTGCATATCACAGCATCTCCTTCCTGTCGGTTAAATTTCGCGTCTGTAGCACGTCTTTTTCATGGTGTAGTAATTTTAATGGCCAGTTGTGTAATACAATAGGGGGCGGGTAAGTGAACCGTTGCAACCTACATCGCACGACTAGCAGTATCTCACGAATAGCTGACTGAATACTTTATCTGCTACTTGTGGATCGCCCTGTATCGTTCGCCTCTGCTGCATTCCTTTCGGACGAAAGACTCTCAGCCCACCAGATCTGTTGGGACCGCACCTCCTTCCTCTTTCAGTCAACAAACTGGTCCCCCTACGCGTCTCTCTGGAGACCCTTCCGTGTTTATCGAAAGGCACCCATGCAATGCCGCAGCCATACTCGTAGGGTTCAAATGCGCGGGAGCCAGCTTGAACGAACCCGTGGCGGACGAGATTTGCGACAATGCGATGACGTGAAATCTGTCATGCCTGCCGAATTCGCAATGTGAGGAGTGTCATGACGGACCGAACGAAATTCGTGGGGGAAAGAAAGAAAGAAAGAAAGAGAGCGTGGGAGAGGCGTCCGCATTGTACTCCTCCCAGATCGCACATTCGGGTATTTCCGCCTACGCTCGATTCGTCTCGGGTATGCAGCTCATGACGCAGACCAGTGAAAGTTAACTTACTTAATTGTTAGTGTTACAGAAACAACACATGCCTGTGCGGTCAGTCATCAAAAGTAGTTTTGGGCGCAGATTTAGAAAAAGAATGCGCGCTACTAGTCTTTGTGGATTAACACACACAGTTCCAAATCTTAGTGACATGCTTATGGCCAAAAGGCACAAATTTACTCCTAAATACTTTTTCAGCGTCGATTGCTTATCTCATTGCCATCTTTTCTTTTTTGTTTTATAATTCTTTCTTCTATCAACATTGCTAAATACAATGAAGCGCCAATGAAACTGGTACAGACATGCGTAGTCAAATACAGACAAATGCAAACAGGCAGAATACCGTGCTGCGGTCGGCAACTCCTATATGACAACTGTGGGGGCGCAGTTATTAGATCGCTCACCGCTGCTACAAGCGTAGGTTGTCAAGATTTGAGTGAGTTTGAAGGTGGTGTTAAAGTCGACGCACGAGCGATGGGACACAGCATGTCCGAGGTAGCGGTGAAGTGGGAAATTTCCCGTACGACCAAATCAGTAGTGTACCGCAAATATCAGGAATCCGGTAAAACATCAAATCTCTCGGAAAAGGATCCTGCAAGAACGGGACCAACGACGACTGAAGAAAATCGTTTAACGTCAGAGAAGGGCAACCCTTCCGAAAATTGCTGCAGATTTCAATGATGGACCATCAAGTGTCAGCGTGCGAACCATTCAGCGGAACATCATCGATAAGAGCTTTCGTAGCCGAAGACCCGCTTTGTACCATAGATGACTGCACGACACAGAGCTTTACGCCTCGCCTGGGCTCGTCAACACAGAAATTGGACTGTTGATGACTGGAAACATGTTGCCTGGTCGCACGAGTCTCGTTCCAAATTGTATCGAATGGACGGACTTGTACGAGTGTGGAGACAATCTCATGAATCCATGGACCCTGTATGTCAGCAGGGGAATGTTTAAGCTAATGGAGGCTATATAATGGTGTTGGGCGTGTGCAGTTGGAATGATATGGCACCCCTGATACATCTAAGTAAGAGTCTGACAGCTGACACGTATGTAAGCATCCTGTCTGACCAATCATGAAAACTTAGTTGTGTAAGTTATGGGTTCGAAAAACAAATTTCTGCGATATGGACTACCGTTTGTGACGATGGTTGTGGTTGGATCATTTGATTTAAAAGAATTTTCCGAGGTTACGTACAAATTCAGGAAGTTCATGCCCCTAAAACCTGAAGAAGTCGAAAAGGCCAACATAAAAATGAAGAAACCTGGTGAAGTGACTTTAGAAAGCGAATACGAAAAATTGAAGCAGATTGACATTGATAACTGGCAAAGCATAAGAGGTTCAGGGCCGTGGGAAGAAGACACTCTCCCCAAGAAGGATAAAAAATCAGCATAAACTATCTGCAGATGCAAGAGAATGTCAGCCTTCCAGTATGATTGTCGCAGAGATCAGGTGAAGCAAGAATTGTGAAGGAGAAACAATAAACTTAAGAAAGAATGTTGGCATTGTAATTGCAACACTGTCAAACAGCGAATGTTGTTGTGTAATAAATGTAGTAACAAATCTTTAAAATAAAATAAAATCATGCCCATTGTGCATCATTCTGACAGAATTTGGGAATTACAGCAGGACGATGCGACACCCACACTTCAAAAATTGCTACAGAGTGGCTCCAGCAACACTCTTCTGAGTTGAAACAATTCCGCCGGCCACCAAACTCCCCAGACGTGAACATTATTGAGCGTATCTGGGATGCCTTGCAACTAGCTGTTCAGAAGAGATCTCCACCGACTCGTACTCTTACGGATGTATGGAAGTCCATGCAGGATTAATGGCGTCAGTTCCCTCTAGCACTACTTCAGACATTACTTTAGTCCCTGCCACGTCGTGTTGCGGCACTTCTGCGTGTTTGCGGGGTCCCTACACGATATTAGCCAGGTGTACCAGTTTCTTTCGTTTTTCAGTGTAATTCGTGTCCATTGTGGACGTATTCGAATTCTTTTTATCGGCGATTATTTTTCCGTGATGACATTGCAGTTATTCAGATGTTTACATTTATTTACGTGTCGTGAACATTTTCTTTACTAATAACGTTGCAGAATTTTGCAACGGAATTTTTTAAGACCGCTATTGCTAAACGACGCGTAAATAAATGTAAACACATTACAAAGGGGTAAACATAAAATGAACGTGCCCTCACAAACGCTTGTAATCGGGCATAATTCGTTGGCGTGGCGTGGCGTGGCGTGGCGTGGCGAGGAGGCGGCGCCGTTCATATCGGACGATGACGTCACGGACGCTGTAGCTTTCACTTTTGGCTGTAGGAGCGCTGCTGTCGCGTCACATCACGAGGAGGCTCGCGACCTTAAGCGAGCATGTGAATCAGACCCGCGGGTCACCAGAGGTTGTCCGTGCCTGATCTACACTACTGATGACCAACCGCTGGAAGCTACTATCTACCGTACAATATCGACTAGTAACTATCCAGAGCCACCTTAAGTGGGTGAGCACATAAAACCAATGTCAGACAGAGATTCAGGAGAAGAATCCTACGGAAATGTAAGTCATCCACGAAGAAAGTGCCCATCCAGATTTAGATTTTCCTGATTTCCCCAAAATCGCTCCCGGAAAATGCCAGGATGGTTCTTTTGATAGGGCACAGCCGATTTCCTTCCTCATCCTTGGCGCAATCCGAGCTTGTGCTCCGCCCGTAATGATCCAGCTGTCGACGGGACGTTAAACGCAATCTTCCCTGCCATCCCATGAAGGAAGTTGCTGCAGATAGGACTGGTAGGGGAGGGAGAGAGAGAGAGAGAGAGAGAGAGAGAGAGAGAGAGAGAGAGAGAATATCTTACGAAGGGCACCACGGGATCGTTTAGTCGGTGCGAGAGCGTTTCAGATATGCTCAGCAAACTCCTTTGATAAGCTTCCAGAATGAGATTTTCACTCTGCAGCGAAGTGTGCGCTGATGTGAAACTTCCTGGCAGATTAAAACTGTGTGCCGGACCGAGACTCGAACTCGTGACCTTTGCCTTTCGCGGGCAAGTGCTCTACCAACTGAGCTACCGAAGCACGACTCACGCCCCGTCCTCACAACTTCACTTCTGAAAGTACCTCGTCTCCTACCTTCCAAACTTTACAGAAGCTCTCCTGCGAACCTTGCAGAACTAGCACTCCTGAAAGAAAGGATATTGCGGAGACATGGCTTAGCCACAGCCTGGGGGATGTTTCAAGAATGAGATTTTCACTCTGCAGCGCGCTGTTTCAGGAGTGCTAGTTCTGCAAGGTTCACAGGAGAGCTTCTGTAAAGTTTGGAAGGTAGGAGACGAGGTACTGGCAGAAGTAAAGCTGTGAGAACGGGGCGCAAGTCATGCTTGGGTAGCTCAGTTGGTAGAGAACTTGCCCGCGAAAGGCAAAGGTCTCGAGTTCGAATCTCGGTCCGGCACACATTGTTAATCTGCCAGGAAGTTTCCTTTGATAGGCTTTACAAGAGAGGCTTGTTGCATCACTAATATATTTGATACAGATATTTCTAGACAGTTGGACAACGTGTTACTTCTACCCGCATACGCCTCGCGAAATTGAGCACAAGGATAAAATTCGAGAAATTAGAGCTAGTACAGAGGCTTAGGACTATAATTCTTCCCTCGCGCCATGGAACAGTGCAGTGGGGGATCACTTAGTGGTACTGAAGTACTCTCTGCCACACACCTTCAAATGGCTTTCGGAGTGTTGTAGATGTACCTTTCTCCGTCAGCACTGTCTTACGCTTTTATCCGCTATGGTTTGTAGGGAGACGAAATATTTTAAATGGGCGCAAATGCCTTAGACGCACGAATCTGCTGGCCAAGTAGTGCTGGTAACTTCCGTCACCTACAAGATTTTCCCGGCTATCGGAAAGACGGAGCACCAATACAATGGCGTGCGTTGGCAATCCCGGGTAAGAGGCCTTATTCAAGATCTAATTGTCATTACAAATTGTGTCCCCTAAATCATCTGTCTGCGCGTCAAAGCAGTTTATCTGTGACAGACGGCACAGCCGTGTGTGGCTCTGCGTTGCGCTCCACCACTGTGTTAACGACAGGAGGAAGCAGCGAAGAAAAGGGCCGCGCATCTTCCTGTTCCTGCCGCCATCTTTTCCTCTTTGGCCTGTTTCCAGTGTCTTATCTGTGGATAGCGCGTTGCAGCATTGTTGCTAGCCTCGCATTCCTGCCTTCGACTCTGTGCCTAGCGATCGGCTCGAAGCATAGTTGTTCATATTGCTTCACACCGTCCTCATAGTCTTCGTGTACTTGTGACACTGGAATGTAAGCCAAAAAGTCACTAACAAGGTTTCCGTACGAACCTCCCCTCACCGACTTAGTTCATAATGGCAGATACCTGGGTGTAACACTTTGTAGGGATATGAAATGGGATGACCATATAGGTGCAGTCGTGGGTGAAGCAGGTGGTGGACTTTGGCGTATTGGTAGAATACTGGGAAATGGAAATGTGGTGTGGCTACGGCCTCCCGTCCGGTAGACCGTTCGCCTGGTGCAAGTCTTTCGAGTTGACGCCACTTGCGTGTCGATGGGGGTGAAATGATGATAAGGTAAAAATAACACCCAGTCCCTGATCGGAGCCGGACAGGGTGGCCGAGCGGTTCTACGCAGTCTGCAAGCGCGCGACCGCTACGGTCGCAGGTTCGAATCCTGCCTCGGGCATGGATGTGTGTGATGTGCGTAGGTTAGTTAGGTTTCGGTAGTTCTAAGTTCTAGAAATGAGGGCTCGTAAGGAGGCTTACAGAAAGTCGTTGCTCCGTCACACCATTTCCAGGGTGGAATAGGAAAAGGAGGAACTAGCAGTGGTGTGGTGTCACCGCCAGACACCACACTTGCTAGGTGGTAGCCTTTAAATCGGCCGCTGTCCGTTAGTATACGTCGGACCCGCGTGTCGCCACTATCAGTGACTGCAGACCGAGCGCCGCCACACGGCAGGTCTAGAGAGACTTCCTAGCACTCGCCCCAGTTGTACAGCCGACTTTGCTAGCGATGGTTCACTGACAAATTACGCTCTCATTTGCCGAGACGATAGTTAGCATAGCCTTCAGCTACGTCATTTGCTACGACCTAGCAAGGCGCCATTATCATTTGCTATTTATCTTGTGATGCATGTACCGTCAGACCGATGTTCACCAATTATGGATTAAAGTTAAGTATTCCAGAAGCTACGTACTTTTTTACTAGACTCAACTCCTTTAACTGTTCCAGACCTCACGCCAGCCTGCGTGAGCTTAAACGCATGCCTTTCGGCTATCTCATAGTGGCTTGGCTGTCTTGCCAAGTCACAACAAGTGGTACAAGAAAACCTCCGCCGTGCACCATACGGTGGCTTGCGGAGTATGTATGTACATGGATTCGAATCCAAGATGAAAGGATTTCTTGGTATACTCTCCTCCTACTCTGTGTAGTAGTTTGTTGTAGTTGTTGAGAAATTTTGTCTATAGAGTTTTTTATTCGTATACTCTCAGAATTTATGGTGATTTTTTTAGTCCTTCAGTTCTTTTGGTTATAAATGTTCTAATCAGCGCCGTGTAACTGCGCCGAAGCATTCCGTGACCAAGTAACTTTGGCTCGCATTGTGTAACGGAATCTGATAGATAAAATAGCAATACGTGACTGTCTGCTAGTCCACAGCGAACACGTAATGAAGGTAAGTGAAAAGCAGACAGGTCGATCAAGGAAGGCAATTGTTAGTGCCGGTGCATTGCCTACAAAGCACCTATTGTGGAGGGTGTTAGCACGATAGCACGGTGTAGGGAATGCGCAGGACGTTTCGACCCGCGGGGCATCTTCAGACACGGGCAGGTGGGGCGTCGCTTGGCGCCGCGCGCGCTGCCGCAGTGTTTTGTCGATACGACGCCGCCGCCCGCCGAGTTTCGAACGGTGGCAGCGCGCTGGACCCGCCACGCCGTCTGCTTCACGCTGTCCAATGTTAGAAGAGCGCCTAGGCCAGTGCGTCCCGAACTGCTTTGCTTCCCGGCTCTGTGAATGCGCTGCAGCCCATTAGAGCTGCAACGCCGTGCCACTAAGGCAAAAAAAAAAACCACAAAAAGTGTACGTGGGGCGTTTGAAAAGTCCGTGCAAAAATAAAAACTACTTACTTCTTTGGGGTAAACCTTTTTTTATTTTTCGACATAGTCTCCTTTTAGACTTACGCACTTCGTCTAACGCTGTTCTAACTTGTTCATCCCTTCCGAATAATAGGAATTGTCCAAGTCTGCAAAATAGCTACTAGTTGCTGCGATCACCTCGTTTGAATAAAATCTTTGTCCCGCCAGCCATTTCTTAAAATTGGGGAACAAATAGTAGTCCGAGGGAGCCAAGTCTGGAGAGTAGAGGGGATGTGGAACGAGTTGGAATCCTATTTCTATTAATTTTGCGACCACAACTGCTGAGGTTTGTGCTGGTGCATTGTCCTGATGGAAAAGGATTTTTTTGCGGTCCTGTCGTCGGCATTTTTCTTGCAGCTCAGTTTTCAAACAGTCCAGTAACGATGAATAATATTCACCTGTAATAGTTTTACCCTTTTCCAGATAGTCGATGGGGATTACCCCTTGCGAATCCCAGACAGTCGCCATAACCTTTCCGGCCGAAGGACTGGTCTTCGCCTGTTCTGGAGCAGATTCTCCCTTGGTAACCCACTGTTCAGATTGTTGTTTGGTCTCAGGAGTATAGTAATGTATCGATGTTTCATCCACAGCGACGAAACGACGCATAAAGCCCTGCGGATTCTTCCTGAACAGCTACAAACCATCCTTGCAACACTTTTTGGTCAAGCGTGACCAATCGCGGAACCCATCTTGCGGATAGCTTTCTCATGTCCAAATGCTTATGCAAAATATTATGTACCCGTTCATTCGAGATGCCCACAGCACTACCAATCTCAGGCACCTTAACTCTTCTGTCATCCATCACCAGATCATGGATTTTATTAATAATTTCTGGAATCGTAACCTCCACAGGCCGTCCAGAACGTTCAGCATCACTTGTGCCCATATCGCCACTCCGAAAATTTTGAAACCACTTGTAAACTGTTCTAATCTAAGGTGCAGAGTCACTGTAATGTTTATCAATCTTCTCTTTAGTCTCCTGAGGCGTTTTGACTTTCATAATGTAATGTTTAATGCCACACGAAATACTTCTTCGTCCATTTTTTGATAATCACTCGGCTTCCTTGATTCACACGAATGCCAAACACAAAGAAATAGACCAATATGGCTGAAACTTGGTGTGCCTTCTTGCCAAAGATGCTACTAACTAAACATGATCTCGATACGCGCCGGTGGTGCCATCTCCCGGACTTTGCACGGACTTTTCAAACGCCCCTCATACTACATGCTTACGTGAGCAAGTGATCAGCATTTCACCACAGCTGCACTGAGTAGGAAGGAATATCGCTACTTACGAGAGGGCGTTCAGTAAGTAATGGAACACATTTTTTTCTCGGCCAATTTCGGTTGAAAAAATGCTGAATTAGTTGTGGGACATCGTGGAATATTCCCACTTTAGCTACTATAGTCTAAAGAATTTCCGACTGGTGATGTCATTATACATAGCTTTCAAAATGGCGTCTGTGATGGTGTACTCAACGACGAACCTGGGTGCACGAATGACAAAACGTCATTTTTTTCGGATGAATCTAGGTTCTGTTTACAGCATCATGATGGTCGCATCCGTGTTTGGCGACATCGCGGTGAACGCACATTGGAAGCGTGTATTCGTCATCACCATACTGGCGTATCACCCGGATTGATGGTATGGGGTGCCATTGGTTACACGTCTCGGTCACCTCTTGTTCACATTGACGGCACTTTGAACAGTGGACGTTACATTCCAGATGTGTTACGAGCCGTGGCTATACCCTTCATTCGATCCCTGCGAAACCCTACATTTCAGCAGGATAATGCACGACCGCATGTTACAGGTCCTGTACGGGCCTTTCTCGGTACAGAAAATGTTCTACTGCTGCCCTGGCCAGCACATTCCCCAGATCTCTCACCAATTGAAAACGTCTGGTCATTGGTGGCCGAGCAACTGGCTCGTCACAACACGCCAGTCACTTCTCTCGATGAACTGTGGTATCATGTTGAAGCTGCATGGGCAGCTGTACCTGTACACGCCATCCAAGCTCTGTTTGACTCAATGGCCAGGCGTATCAAGGCCTTTATTACGGCCCGAGGTGGTTGTTCTGGGCACTGATTTCTCAGGATCTATGCACCCAAATTGCGTGAAAATGTAATCACATGTCAGTTCTAGTATAATATATTTGTCCAATGAATACCCGTTTATCATCTCCATTTCTTCTTGGTATAGCAATTTTCATGGCCAATAGTGTAAGTAGTTTTTTGATGAGCGAGAACCGAAGAAACCGCGTTGAAACAAGTTGTCTAAATAATAAATACTTCGAAAATACGGCTGTGGTGTTCAGTTTCCACTACTACTTTTAATGTCTTCCTAATCGAATTCTCTCAGCGTCGAGTGATTCACTTCGACTACATTCTATAACCCTAGTTTTACTTTTGTTGATGTCGATTGTGTAAACAGTTTTCGAGGCAGTACCCGTTCTGTTCATAAGATGTTATCGCAAACCTTTGAAGTTCTTTTTAATTTCCTCTCGCAGACCTCTAAATCCCTACGCAGTTATTACATTGCACTAAATAAGAAGTAAAAATCGTGGGCCTTTCGTCAGAGTCGCAAACGACGCTGCGAAGTAATGGGGTTGCAGCAATGGAAACTGATCTCGTTCGGCGAGAAGTGTGGCTGTGCAGGAGGCAAGGAAAGGGAAGGAAAATATAATTGCTGTGACTCGAGTGGTATTGTCAGCCCCGTATCGCCGGGCGCGAGGGATAAGATAACAATGGGCAGACTACAAAGTACAATAGACGCGCGTATACACACGCACACGCACACACACACACACACACACACACACACACACACACACACACACACACACGGCAGAGCCGCGTGCTCCCACGGTGTGTGGGAATAAACCCAGGGGAGGCAGAATGAGGGGCCTAAGTTCTGTACGGGCGTCTTACTTGCCGAGTGTTACTAAGCGATGGAAAAGGAGATAATCTGGTTCAACAAACTTACAGGTTTCAAAGCAGTTTTGGTTACGAAAAATGAGTCGGATAAATGGGGTGGTTTCCTAATTATGTATTTAGCTTCATCGTTGACAGTTGATTCCCGGCGATCAACATCCTGATTAGTAGGACCGTAGCAAAATTCGCATTGGATAAGTGAGTTTAACATTCTGTAAAATGACACCGATAATATCATCCAAATACTTTGAGGTTCGCCGATGACATTGTAATTCTGTCAGAGACAGGAAAGGACTTGGAAGAGCAGTTGAATGGAATGCACAGTGTCTTGAAAGGAGGATATAAGACGAACATCAACAAAAGCAAAACGAGGATAATGGAATGTAGTCGAATTAAATCGGGTGTTGCTGAGGGAATTAGATTAGGAAATGAGATACTTAAAGTAGTAAAGGAGTTTTGCTATTTGGGGAGCAAAATAAATGATGGTGGTCGAAGTAGAGAGGATATAAATGTAGACTGGTAATGGCAAGGAAAGCGTTTCTGAAGAAGAGAAATTTGTTAACATCGAGTATAGATTTAAGTGTCAGGAAGTCATTTCTGAAAGTATTTGTATGGAGTGTAGCCATGTATGGAAGTGAAACATGGACGATAACTAGTTTGGACAAGAAGAGAATAGAAGCTTTCGAAATGTGGTGCTAGAAAAGAATGCTGAAGATTAGATGGGTAGATCACATAACTAATGAGGACGTGTTGAATAGGATTGGGGAGAAGAGAAGTTTGTGGCACAACTTGACTAGAAGAAGGGATCGGTTGGTAGGACATGTTCTGAGGCATCAAGGGGACACCAATTTAGTATTGGAGGGCAGCGTGGAGGGTAAAAATCGTAGAGGGAGACCAAGAGATGAATACACTAAGCAGATTCAGAAGGATGTAGGTTGCAGTAGGTACTGGGAGATGAAAAAGCTTGCACAGGATAGAGTAGCATGGAGAGCTGCATCAAACCAGTCTCAGGACTGAAGACCACAACAACAACAACAAATATAAATGCAAATGTTCGTTTGCACAAAATCGTCAGACCCCGAAAGTACTTCACAGATTGCTTCGTAATTTTGACTCAACCTTGCATTCGAATACACGGGGCTTATAGGTAGCGAAAAATGTTATTACAAAAAATGTCGAAAAGCTCTTGACCGATTAACTTTAAATACACAGTTCTCTAACAGTCGGACGCATTGTTAGCAAACGTAAATTTGTATTTATGGCTTATAGGCTTATGATTAGAATATTACATATCAGATATGTAATATATATATATATATATATATATATATATATATATATATATATATATATATGGTGTTTCAGAAGTGAAGGCGAATATTCAGGGGTATGACAGGAATGATCGTCAAAAAAAAAAAAAAAAAAAAACCCGGTGAACATGGGTTCTAATATGCATACCTTACGAGTTATGAGCAATTCTTGATCTCAGATACTGTGAGACAGATATCTTCTACTGCGAGTTCTCTGCTTTCCATTTTTTGGAAAGTGGAGTGATGTACCAAAATAGGAAAAATATGTCCAGTAAACATGCGCTCTAAAATGCATACGTTAAAATCTACGAGCAGTTGTTTATCGGCCGGCTGGTGTGGCCGAGCGGTTCTAGGTGCTTCAGTCTGGAACCGCGCGACTGCTACGGTCTCAGGTTCGAATCCTGCCTCGGGCATGGATGTGTGTGGCCTCTTTAGGTTAGTTAGGTTTAAGTAGTTCTAAGTTCTAGGGGACTGATGATCTCAGCAGTTAAGTCCCATAGTGCTCAGAGCCATTTTTAGTTGTTCATCTTCGCTACTTTGAAACACAACTCTTCTGATGAACAAGTGTTCATATCTTTTGAGCTATACAGTTTAGAGCTCATGTTTACTGGACGTTTTTCTTGGTTCGGTCCATACTACTACTTTCCAAAAATATGGGAAGCAAAGAGCTTGCAGTAGAAGAGATTTATTAAGCAGAATCTGAGGTCGAGAGTTCCTCATAGTTCTTAAGGTATGCGTGTTAGAGCCCAATGTTTACTCGACTTTTTGTTTCGAATAATCTTTCCTGTCATATCCCTGAATATTGACCATCACTTTCAACAATGTCGGTATTATTGAGCACGACTTTTTGTAGTCTGTTTTTGTAGTTGTGCACTTAGACATACCCAGCGGTCACAGGCTCTGCAGATCAGACGCTGCTTCCACAAACTGCCTCCATACCTTTCCGTTTTGTGCTCGGTGCCACCAGGTGTCTTCAGTCCCTTGGGCTGCCAGGTCCTTCGGCAAGTCGTCCATCCAGCTCTTCCTCGGTCGTCCTGTTGGGCGTCTGGTGTTTGGTTTCCTTCCAAATACTTTCTTCACCGATCATTCTTCTGGCATGCGTGCTACATGCCGAAACGTAAAAGAGTAGTAAAGATGTTATGCTCGTACTTTTGTGAGTTGCTATCCACTGCGACCATGTTTGTCTAAACTATCTGATGGCGTAACAGAGGCCATGTCTTTTGTAGGAAAAAGAAATAGTGACTTGTCGCTGGCGAGATTTTCTGAAATGTAAGACAATGGTTTGCGAACAGCAGTGGAGGCATAAGAACCTCACACGGCTATTACGCAAGCAGTTTCGAATCTAATTGTCAGAGACCTTCCCATGGACTGCCGCCTCAAACGTCATTGACCCGCGCCGGGGTTACGTTCGGGCTCTGCCGAAGAGCCTAGTGTATGGTATTCGGTAGACGCAACCACGAGCTTCTAGGCGTGTACAGTACCAGTCAGTACTGTTCAGGATGGCTGTGATTCACTCACCGTGCAATCCCCTTCCCCTCTCCCCGCCTGCAGCAGTCACATCCAGACAGTCGATGACGTCATAAGACATGTTTCAGGTCTCTTTCTGTTGGTGCGTCGTTTGCGTGACGCCATTGCTTTAGCTTCTGGGCGCCACGCGGTGCATATTTGCCGGGGAACGTTACCGACTTCACCAGTGTCCGGACAGGAATTTCCTAAAGCAGTAAGACTCGTTTCTCAAAAATCACCTTTGAAAATTAGATCTTCGACCGCAGTTACGATTAGATTAGTACTTATTCCATATATCATGAATACGACATTTCGTAATGATGTGGAAAGTGTCAGATTAATAAAAGGTGTTTCTCCAAGATATTACATGACACTTAATATTTTTAATTTTTTTGTGGGGGTAGGGAAATTACCCACGTACTATACCCAAAAATTCATCTAATGAGTAGAAGGAATTGCCATTCAGAGATTCTTTTAATTTCCTTTTAAATGCTATATGGCTATCCGTCAGAGTTCCGATGCTATTAGGTAAGTGACCACAGACATTTGTGGCAGCATAATTTACCCCGTTCTGAGCCAAAGTTAGATTTAACCTTGAGTAGTGAAGATCATCCTTTCTCCTAGTGTTGTTGCCATGTACACTTTCGAATTCGTTCGGATTGTTAATAACAAATTTCATAACCGAATATAAATATTGTGAGGCTACAGTGAAGATCTCTAGCTCTTTAAATAAGTGTCTGCAGGATGATCTTGGATGAGCTCCAGCAATTATTCTGATTACACGCTTTTGTGCAATGAACACTCTTTTACTCAATGATGAGTTATCCCAGAATATAATGCCATACGAAAGCAGAGAATGAAAATATGCGTGGTAAGCTAATTTACTCAGATGTATATCGCCAAAATTTGCAATGACCCTAATAGCAGAAGTAGCTGAACTCAAATATTTCAGCAGATCTTACGCGTGTTTTTTTCCAGTTCAACCCCTCATCAATCCATACACCTAGAAATTTTGAATATTCTACCTTAGCTACCGATTTCTGATCGAAGTCTATGTTTATTAATGGTGTCATTCCATTTACTGTGTGGAACTGTATATACTGTGTTTTGTCAATAATGGGAGCCCATATGCTAATGATTTTCTGAAAAACATCGTTTACAATTTCATCAGTTAATTCTTGTCTGTTGGGTGTGATAGCTATACTTGCATCATCGGCAAAAAGTACCAGCTTTGCATCTTCGTGAATATAGAATGTCAAGTCATTAATATATATTAAGGAGAGCAGGGGACCCAGGACCGAACCTTGCGGCACCCCATTCTTGATTGTTCCCCAGTTTGAGAAATCACCAGTTTTTTGCATATTATGTGAACTGCTTGTTTCAACTTTCTGCACTCTTCCAGTTAGGTATGATTTAAACCATTCGAGCGCTGTCCCATTCATACCACAGTACTTGAGCTTACCTTAAGGGCAAAAGGTATCTCAAAAGTGATTTTTATTGGCGATTATGATAGTTTCAAGTATACTTTGTGCGAATGTAAGTGTGTTAGACCGAACGTGTATTTAAAAGTACCAAATGGCACCTTGGCAGTTGTGAGTCGCGCCTATTTCTTGCGCTGACTTCTCTTCGTTGAATTCACAAGCCTTCGCACACATTTTTCGGTAGCTTTGAGCTTTCACCTATTGACTCCCTTGTTTGCTATCGTGCATTCAGTTTTTTTCCGATAGTAATGGTGTAACAAGCGTTTTTTGTTTCTGAGTCAAGAATTGCCGAGATCGATTTTCAAAGAAAAATCTGCCGGACCTGGAAGGAAGAAAATGAAAACGATATTAAATTTGCGTAGTATTTGAGAGGAGTTAACAACAGGGAAAACTTTGTACAATTACAAACTTGCCAAACACTCTTAGAAAATTTAAAAAAAATGTTTTTACTGGGGGCTGTTTGCAAATCTGTGGCACGAGAATCTGACAGATGTAATGAAAAAAACTGAACTTAAATGATGAATGTATAGCGGAAATGTATTAAAGATATTGTAAGTGCAGTAAAACTCTAAACGCAATTTCCAGTAACTTTTATTTCTTCAGGGTTAATGTACCTTTTCTCTGAAAGCATTTGTTAAAGAGCAGTGGAATTTGTCAGTTTTCTTAATGAAAGTGCATGAAGTAACTTTTTTTTACCTTTCTAGCTACATTTTAAAAGACTCTATGACCTTTATTTCAAATATTAGACCGGAAAACGGATCGTTACTAAAACATGTTTCAAAATTACAATTTTAGTGTATTATTCATTATAAAATGATAGCTTGAAAGCGAATAGTGTTAATGTATGTGAAAAAATTTCCGTGTTCTGCTCTTGCTGGTTCGTTAGAAAAGTTACATTGAAAACGTCAGTTAATTATAGTAGAAATAGAAGGTACCTTCACTCCTAAACTTAGAAACAGTTCGAGCGCATTACCGTAGTTACCGGTAGCTGAGAAGAAGTCGTAAAAATCTAGTAAATGGAAAGTCGTTGGTTGGAATCTCGTTGGTTCTTTCTTTCTTTTTAATTACCGACTGCTTGAAATGCAAGTATTAACAATAAACTGAATCTTGGTGCAAAAATGCGGAACATAAAATAGGGAGTAAAATAATTTACTTTAGAGATTCAACAATAGACTGTTATTGATCTATTTAAGTTCGCAATAAGGCATCACCGTGTTAGCAAATTTTATTTATTTTAATGTGATTAGTAATTTGTTGTACTCACTAAATATCTTTGGCGTCAAACATAAATGTGGCTGGAAGCGAACCCCCGCACCAACGAAAGTAGTTGCAGTTATGCACGCAGGAACTGTACAGCCTCGCCACAGGGACGAATAGGTTCAGCCAAAATACGTACAAAATGATGGCAACAAAGCACATTATTTTAGTAAATGAAAATGTACATTACATAAAATTCTTCATTTCTGTGGGCATATTGTCCGTAGCTGATTTTCAATTCCTAAGGGTATTTTCGTTCTGTCGTTGCAAGAAAACTACAAGAAAAAGCTTTTTTCACCAAACGCGTTTCGCTTTGTTGAGGTAAAGCATTACCAGTGGTCTGTAATTATAGATATTTATAATTTGATTTATTTTTTTTTGATCTTATAAAGAAATCAAGTTATAAGTATCTTTACTTACACACCACTGATTGTTTTATCTCAACAAAGCGAAAGGCTTCTAATGAAACACTCATTTTCTTGGAGTCACAATGAAAGAACGAAAATACCTTCAAAATTGAAGAGACAACGAACTGGTACACCTTCCTAATGTCGTGTAGGACCCCCGCAAGCACGCTGAAGTGCCGCAACACGACGTGGCGTGGACTTCACTAATGTCTGAATTAGTGCTGGTGCGAATTGACACCGTGAATCCTGCAGGGCTGTCCATAAACCAGTGAGAGTACGGGGGGGGGGGGGGGGGGGGGTGGAAAACTCTCTTGAACACACATCCCAGATGTGCTATATAATGTCCATGTTTTGGGAGTTTGGTGGCCAGCGGAACTGTTTGAACTCAGAAGAGAGTTCCTAGAGCCACTCTGTAGCAATTCTGGATGTGTGGGGTTCTCATCTGGAGGGCAAGAGTTTTGGCTCTGAGCCCTATGCGACTTAACTTCTGAGGTCATCAGTCCCCTAGAACGTAGAACTAATTAAACCTAACTAATCTAAGGACATGACACACATCCATGCCCGAGGCAGGATTCGAACCTGCGACCGTAACGGTCGCTCGGCTCCAGACTGTAGCGCCTAGAACCACACGGCCACTCGGGCCGGCAGGGGAAGAGTTTTCCAACGACGAGGACAACGGTCTTCGAATGTCAACGTGTCCGTCGTCGAGGAACTGAACGATTTGGTACAACGTTCGGGCCGTTGTTCACAGTGTGTCAGGGATTAGTGGCCATGTTGGAAAATGGTGTCGTCTATGTGGGTCAGTCCGAAGTGTAGTGCAGGAATCAATAAAAGTTACTTGGCCCGCCATGATGGTGTGTAACTTATTTTCCAAAGTCCCTTCGTATATACACTGGTGCCAAAAATTAAAGCCCAAACTGCTATTTCTCCGCCTTTTTCTAATTCACGGTGTAATCATACAGAATGTCAGCAGATGTCCGTACAGTCGTGTTCTGCAGGGAAGATGACACTCCAGTTAACGGACACTCACGTCAATGATGATGTCAGGGCTGTTAAACGACGTGGTGTTTGCCGGCTCTGTAATTGTGTGGAGCGTCTGGATACGACTCTGACAGGTGACTCGTACGTTAGCATCATGTCTTATCACCTGCATCCATTCATGTCCACTGTGCATTCCGACGGATTTGGGCAATTCCAGCACGACAATGCAACATCCAACACGTCCAGAATTGCTAAACAACGGCTCCAGGAACATTCTTCTGAGTTTAAACACTTCCGCTGGCCGCCAAACTTCCCAGGCATATCTGGGATGCCTTGCAAAGTGCTGTTCAGAAGAGATCTCCAGCCCTCGTAGTCTTACGGATTTATGGACAACCCGGAAGGATTCATGGTGTCAGTTCTCTCCAGCACTAGTTCAGACATTAGTCGAATCCATGCCACGTCATGTTGCGGCATTTCCGCGTGCTCGGCGGGGCCCTAAACAATACTACGCAGTTGTACCAGTTTCTTACGCTCTTCAGAGATTGTGCGTATATATATAGAGGGTGTTTCAGAAGTGATGGCGAATATTCAGAGGTATGACAGGAATGATCGTTAAAAAGAAAGGTAAACATGGGTTCTAATATGCATACCTTACGAGTTATGAGCAATTCTTGATCTCAGAAGAACTTTCCATTTTTTGGAAAGTGGAGTTATGGACCGAAATAGGAAAAATATGTCCAGTAAACATGCGCTCTAAAATGCATACGTTAAAAGCTACGAGCAGTTGTTCATCGGCCGGTGTGGCCGAGCGGTTCTAGGTGCTTCAGTCTGGAACCGCGCGACTGCTACGGTCTCAGGTTCGAATCCTGCCTCGGGAATCCCACATCCGTTGTGTATACAGTCACTGACAGTGTAGTATGGAACAAGGAAGACGTCTACCAGATAAGAAGAATGGAAGCAGGACAGTTGCAAACTGAAGTGGGGCGAAGTCTTAATGTCAATCGTTCTGTTGTTTCTAGGATTTGGCGACAGTTCATAGAGATCGAAAAAGTGCCCCAAAGACTAGACCAGGGCCGACCACGTGTGACGTCACAAAGAGAGGACCCTTATTGGCATGTAAACCTCGCAGCACCCACTGGACGTGTTGTATCGAGGCAAGCGTTGTACAGAAGGCTTCGGCAGAGTGGCCTCTATTGTTGGAGACCTGCTGTATGTCTAGCTCTGATGCGTCTTCGCAAAAGGGAGCGCCTAGAGTGGAGTCGTCAGCATGCCACCTGGACGGCTGAACAGTGGCCCAATGTTCTTCTCACAGGTCAGTCCCGATTTGGTCTTGATAGAGGTTCTCGACGATTCGCATCTGGAGGGAACGTGGAACACGATTTCGGAGTCCAAACATTGTGGAAAGAGACCTATATGGAGAGGGTCCCTTATATAGTCTGGGCAGGGATTATGTTACCCACTCAAAGACCTCTTCATAAAATCGTACGGGTGAATCGGCAAGGTTTAACTGCTGTCACGTACCGTGACTTCGGGTATCATATACCGCTGTTGCGCGGTGCTGTGGGCCGAGACTTCCTACTAATGGGTGATAATGCTCGACCCCATAAAACGCAGATACTTTTTTTTCTTGGAAACAGAGAAGATATTGTACGCATGGCGTTATCTGCTCGTTCTCTCCATATGAACCCCATAGAGCATGTCTTGGATGTACTAGGGAGAGTGGCTGCATCACATCAGCATCTACCAGTCATTCTCCAAGACTTGCGAGCAGCTCTGGCGCGGAAGATTGGGGGTTATTGCCTCAATATGAGATGGATGATATCATTCACAGCATGCCCCATCGTTGTCAGGTGTCTATTGCTGCCAGAGCAACCATTCTTATCAGTCATCTATCAGAGATCATTGGAACTGCGGAGCGTTCCACGGGACTGGAAGAAGGCCCAGGTCTTAGCAATCTAAAAAGGGTGCACATAATTACCGGCCAATTTCACCGACATCGATTTGTTGTAGAATCATGGAACATATTTTGTGTTCAGGATCTGAGAACCTCATCTGCAGAAACCAGCACGGTTTTAGGAAACAGCGGTCATGCGAGACACAGCTGGCCCTCTTTGTGCATGATATACAACAGGCTCTAGATACCGGCTCCCAGGTTGACACCATATTTCTCGACCTTCTAAAGGCGTTCGACTCAGTTCCGCACTGTCGCTTGCTACAAAAAGTGCGGGCTCACGGTCTATCCAGTGACATATGCGGTTGGATAGAAAGTTTTCTAACAGACAGGCAGCAGTATGTCGTCCTGAACGGGGTAACTTCAACAGAAACAAGAGTAACTTCGGGTGTGCCCCAGGGCAGCGTAATAGGTCCTCTGCTTTTTACGATTTACATAAACGATCTGGTTGCCGTTGATGCTGTAGTCTACAGGAAAGTGAACAAATGAATGAGGATTTACAGAAAATAAATGCGTGATGTAAAGACTGGCAGTTATCTTTCAATATTAGTAAGTGTACCTACTGCGTATAACAGGGCGAAAATCCCCATTAATTTACGAGTACAAAATAAATGATCAGGTTTTGGAAGCGGAAGCGGTAACATTAGTCAAGTATCTGGGTGTGACTATTCGAAATGATCTCAAATGGAATGATCAGATTACAGAAGTAACGGGTAAAGCGAACTCTATATGGCGGTTTATTGGTAGAATCCTGAAGCGATGCAGTCCTTCAACAAAGGAAATAGCTTACAATACGTTAGTTCGTCCAGTCTTGGAGTATTGTTCGTCTGTATGGGACCCTTGCCAGTTGGGTCTGATTCAAGAGATTGAGAAGGTGCAAAGAAGAGCGGCAAAGATTCGTGACTGGTACATTTAGCCAACACGAGAGCGTTACAAATGTCATAGAAGGTTTGAAGTGGGACACACTTGCAGATAGACGACGCGCTAAACAGAAGGGGCTGCTCACTAAATCCCGAAATCCAAACTTCACCGTGGATGTAGAGCATATATTATTACCACCAACTTTCATATCGCATAATTATCATAATTCAAAGATAAGGGAAATAAGAGCTCGTACTGAGGCGTTCAGAGAGTCGTTTTTTCCCCTCGTGCGATCCGCGAGTGGAACAGAGGGGGCTTGGTGGCTAGCGGAGTATATGTATGTAGATGTAGATGTGGTCACATCACATACTGAGCACATTAACCAATTGCCTGAATGTGTGTGCAAACCCATTAAATTGAAAAAAAAAAACGGATGTTGCAGTTGTTTACGTTCTTTACATTGTTTCTTCTTTAATCTTAACTGTTTATAGTGTTTTGTGACAAAATACACACAGCCTTGCACAGTTTTCGTTTGTTGTTTTTAATTTTGGACACCTGTGTGTTGTTTCTGTGTTGTTGGAGTAATTCTAAGTAATTCATTTTTATATGCTACGTATCTGATGTGATGTATTGCCTACCAGCATTTATCACAGCAGCGTGTACTAAAAATGTGGCAGTGTTGCTCTCGACTGGGCAATAAATGTGGAGTTTATCGAGGAACATAATCTGCACTTTGGGGTACTACATGTCTATTTTGACAACACGCACACCGATACAGTGTGACTGAAAATGGATTTAGAGAACAGTTTTGCAAACGGTTCGGTTTCCTGCAGGATGTATCCAGTAAACGCAGCGTTACAGTTTTACTAAGTTAGTAGCATTTATCAGCTGCCATTTGCTTGAACAAAACCACTAGTTTCGCTGATAAAAACTGGAAGAGTACAAAGTTTCTTGTATTTCGAAAGCGTCTCCGTAGCATTGGTAAGACGCTTTGTTGGACATTCAACGTTACTGGCGCTGCGGCGTATGCAGAACCTGCTCCAAGCTTTGTAGGATTCAGTTCTGCAAAACAGGGTTTTTTGCGATTACGTCGTTAATTTCACTCAGGTTGTACAATCTACTTAGAACAAAAGGGAAAACACGACCGAGACGTCAAGGGTGTGAACAAGAGACTTCAACGAGAGTACTCATGTAGGTGTAGATAGATGTAACTTACCCCTGAGTCACGTGCTTATTCGAAGTAGGGAGTACTCCTTTGCTTTGCACGTAGCACATTATGGTCGGTATAGAAATCGTGGTAGTCATTTACAGCTTATATTTTCCTCATTTTCCTGGTTTCTGAGTGAAGGCTTGTCTTTATTTAAATTCTTGACCTCTCGCTATCCTCTGTGCAGGACGTCTTCAGAGGATTTCAGCAGCATTCGTGAGAAGTGTCGTCGATATAGGCGTCTGGATGTATCGAGTAAAAGCCACGTCTTCACGAAGGCACGAGATATCAAATAGTGCAGACGCACTCGAGTCGTTTCTTTATCTACGAGCACGTACCGATCTTATCAATTGTACTTCCTTTTAAGCTTCACGTGTTTGATTCCTGGACGTCTATTCTCACGTTAGTGTGTCCGTTAGTCATATAGCACGTAGAAATTTTTAAACAAGAGGCCAAATACTTCTGTTTGCAACACACCTCGAAAGAAAGCAGAAAAATTATTGTAAGTGTGGCTCGATGGTATATGACCTAATCGTCAAAGACGCACAACCTTCAGATAGTACAGACGTGTTCTTTTAGCAGTGGGTACTGAACTAGTAACTCTGATACTCGATTGTTTAAGAATCGATCTCTCATGTAGAAAAAATCCGTTTGACGATTCTCAATGTTTGATATCATCTCCCCTGAACTGTGTGTCGCACAGTGATGTAATTCTTCGGATACACGCACTGGCATGTGTGGATACTATGTGTAAAATATGTTGCGAATAAAGTTAGAAGTAAATAAGTAATAAATAAAACGTTATGGTGGATGCTAAAGTTTTACTGCATGGGCAGCAAGAATGCATTAAACTATCAGTATTTCTTCATTTTTTTGGGGGGGGGGGGGGGAGGGAGGGGGAGCGGGACGTAAGCGAGGAAAAAGTTTCGAAACTGTTTGAAATTATGTGTAAACTTTTGGAAGTCTCGGCTCCTGGATGAATATAACCTGGGTAATGTGTGCGCTGTGAAGTATGCTGCCTAAAGACGTATACACTTCAATACTTGACAGACGTAAAATAGGGTAAGATTATACCTTTCAATGAGTGGATTATGACAGGGTTTTAAATTTAGAAATTCGATCTGTATACAGAAGGGTCCAAAAAATTTATCCACTGTTTAAAAGTCCATAACTTGCAAACTAATTGACGGAGTTGTCTCATTTTTTGGTGAAAGTGTAGCTAGAAGTCCAACTTAAAGATATCGCTGTAGGTGTTCGAAATGGTGACCATTAACATCCACACACAAACGATGCCGCCCAACTGCAGCACGAACTGACTGCAACGTGTTCAGTTGGATATTTGCACATGAATGTACGATGGATTCTCGAAGTTCATCCAATTTGCGTGGCTTTTGTCGATAAACGACGTCCTATAGTGTCCCCGCAGGTAAAAGTCCAGAGGAGTTAGGTCTGGGGAACGTGGTGGATACTCCACAGCGCCTCTACGGCCTATCCATCTTGCTGGTAGATTTTCGTCGAGATACGCCCTAACACGATTTTGGTAGTGGGCTGGGGCACCATCTTGTTGAAAGTAAACTCTTCCGTCTCCATAAAAGTCTCGGATGGCAGGTAAAATGGATGTCGGAAGCTTCTGAAGGTACACCTCACCGGTAACTGTGCCGTCAAAGAAGAATGGCCCAATCAAGCCCCGGTAAGACAACCCACACCACACATTTACTCCTGGCAAATTCACGGCTTTGTCTACATAGACGTTCGGATTTTCGGCGGCCCAGTAGATAAATCTCTGCAAACTCTTCATCGTTGCGCACCATGTTAGTAAACCACTCGCAGTACTCCATTCTACGATCTGGGTCGTCCTCGTTCATTGCGTGTAGCAATTGTGGGATGTAGGACTTCCACTTTGCTGTCTTCAAAATTCGCCGAACACTTGAGCGACTCACTCCAGTTTCACGGGCACACTGTCTCACAGACTTCTGTGGTGAGCGAGTGAATTGTTGTGACACACGACGAGAGTTAGCTGGACTTGTTACTGTTACAGGTCGTCCAGGTCGTTGTTTGTGTACATCTTTAACACAGCCGTCGGCTTCAAATTTGTCTCGAATGCTACGGATCGTTAAACGTGTCGGTGGCTCTGTTTGATATTTCGCCATTGCCGTTGAACCTCAATGTTTTCGTACTTAAAATACCACTTCAAAACTGACTTCCTTTCGTCGAATGTAAGCCTTGCGCCAGCCATGTTTACTCAAGTAACTAGACGCAACTAAGAACAAAACACTATCTGGCGATTGTCATCTGACAAAACAACGTAATACAACGTTTGTGTGGCTATTGCTGAAACTACAAACTATTACACTACCAAAGATGAGACAACTCCGTCCATTAGTTTGCCAGTTATGGACTTTTAAACAGTGGATACATTTTTTGGACCCCTCTGTATATTACTGGAAATCTGTTTTTTTTTTTGTCCCTGGTAGCCGTTAGAGAGGCAGTCTACCGCTAGTTCCGGGTGACTGTTTCAGCCGTGTAGTAATCTTCCCATTGGATCTCAGCATAGTTTTGTGCTACGCTACTGGCGTGTGGGCGGACGGAGCATCCGTGCATGAGGCGGCGAGATAGCGCTTCCGATCTGCGGCGCACGCGTCACGAATCTGGGACACAGTCTCTTTGGATACTGGACCCCAAGAGCCCACATTGTCCGGTGGGAGGCAGCAGGGGGTAGGGAAAGCTCTCTCCGCCTACCACGCCCCTCAGATGGTGTCACAGATGGACCCGTGTAACTTTTTAGATGAAATTCTGATGCTCCTGTGTGAAGTGAAGTGAACTCACCTGTCCGCGACCGTCTATATACGCAGGCCAATCTCAGGAACTGCTGTAGGGGTTAACAGCTCATGCATCCAAGTTGCTGACGCGATTAATGTACAGAAGAACGGAGAAGAAAATTCGTCATTCGGTAGCTGAAGATCGGTTTGCGTTTCGGAGAGGCAAGGGCATCATGGAGGCATTTTTGACGCTGTAACTGATAATGAAAGCGAGACTGAAGAAAAATGAGGACACTTTCATAGGATTTGCCGACCTGATTAACCGTTCGGCAATGTGAAATGGTGCAATAAGTTCGAAATTCTGAGAAAAATAGGACTGGGCTGTTGGGAAAGACGGGTATACAGTATGTAGGTCTACAAGAAACGAGAGGGAACGATAAGACTGCAAGACCAAAACCGAAGTGGTCAGGTTAAAAAGGCTGAATGGCATGGATGCAGCCTGTCGCCTCTACCATCATAACTATTATAGTTGTATTAACTACAATTACACTTTATTATTACATACGTACTAGATTCTCAGCTCTATTTATATCATATACCGAGAATTCATGATCTATAAAGATAAATTCTCAAAAATCAAGAATTATTCTTCCTATAACCGTAATAATTCCAACAATAGGATTGATTTCAACCTCTATATCGATGTAGCGATGATGGAAGTAAAAGAAAGGTTCGAGAGTGGAATTATAATTCGTGGTCAAAGGATATCAATGATAAGGTTCGCTGTTCTCTGTGAAAGGTAAGAAGAATTACAGGATCTGTTTGAATGGGGTGGAGAGTCTAATAAGTACATAACACCAACTTAGAGTAAATGGAAGAAAAACGAAAGTAATCAGAAGTAGCAGAAAACAGAACAGCTATAAACCGCTACCTTGGAGGCAAAGTAACATTATGGACGGAGCAAGGAGGACATAAAAAGCAAACTAGCACTGGGGAAAGGGCATTCCTGACAGAGAGAAGTCTACCAGTATCAAACATAGATCTTAATTTGAGGAAGAAATTACTGAGAATGTACATTCGGAGCGCGGCATTGTATGTAGTGAAACATGGACTGTGGGAAAACCGGAAAAGAAAAAAATCCAAGCGTTCGAGAGATGTGGTGCTACAGAATCATCATCGTCATCATTTAAGATTGATTATGCCTTTCAGCGTTCAGTCTGGAGCATAATCCCCCTTATAACCTTCCTCCATGATCCCCTATTCAGTGCTAACATTGGTGCCTCTTCTGATGTTAAGCCAATTACTTCAAAATCATTCTTAACCGAATCCAGGTACCTTCTCCTTGGTCTACGCCGACTCCTCCTACCCTCTACTGCTGAACCCATTAGTCTCTTGGGTGACCTTGCTTCTTCCATGCGTGTAACATGACCCCACCATCTAAGCCTGTTCGGCCTGACTGCTACATCTGTAGAGTTCATTCCCAGTTTTTCTTTGATTTCCTCATTGTGGACACGTTCCTGCCATTGTTCCCATCTCCTAGTACCTGCAATCATCCTAGCTACTTTCATATCCGTAACCTCAACCTTATTGGTAAGGTAACCTGAATCCACCCAGCTTTCGCTCCCATACAACAAAGTTGGTCAGAAGAGAGTAGATCGTAGCTGAGCACTCACTTCATTAGCTTTGCTACACCTCGCTTTCAGTTCTTTCACTATGTTGCCATCCTGTGAGAATATGCATCCTAAGTACTTGAAACCGTCCACCTGTTCTACCTTTGTTCCTCCTATTTGGCACTCAGTCCGTTTATATATCTTTCCCACTGACATTACTTTCATTTTGGAGATGCTAATCTTCATACCATAGTCCTTACATTCCTGATCTAGTTCTGAAATATTACTTTGCAAACTTTCAATCGAATCTGCCATCACAACTAAGTTATCCGCATATGCGAGACTGCTTATTTTGTGTTCACATATCTTAATCTCACCGAGCCAGTCTATTGTTTTCAACATATGATCCATAAATAATATGAACAACAGTGGAAACAGGTTGCAGCCTAGTCTTACCCCTGAAACTACTCTGAACCATGAACTCAATTTACCGTCAACTCTAACTGCTGCCTGACTATCCATGTAAAAGACCTTTAATTGCCTTCGCTGCGCAGTGCCGATGGTACTGTTACCTACGACTGTGCCGCTAAAGCGGAGTTATTGAACGCAGTTTTCCGAAATTCCTTCACCAGGGAAGACGAATGGAATATTCCAGAATTTGAAACACGAACAGCTGCTAGCATGAGTTTCTTAGAAGTAGATACCTTAGGGGTTGCGAAGCAACTCAAATCGCTTGATACGGGCAAGTCTTCGGGTCCAGACTGTATACCGATTAGGTTCCTTTCAGAGTACGCTGATATAATAGCTCCCTACTTAGCAATCATATACAACCGCTCGCTGACCGGTAGATCTGTACCTACAGATTGGAAAATTGCGCAGGTCGCACCAGTGTTGAAGAAGGGTAGTAGGAGCAATCCATCGAACTAAAGACCTATATCATTGACGTCGGTTTGCAGTAGGGCTTTGGAGCATATACTGTATTCAAACATTATCAATCACCTCGAAGGGAACGATCTATTGATACGTAATCAGCATGGTTTCAGAAAACATCGTTCTTGTGCAACGCAGCTAGCTCTTTATTCGCACGAAGTAATGGCTGCTATCGACAGGGGATCTCAAGTTGATTCCGTATTTCTAGATTTCCGAAAGCTTTTGACACCGTTCCTCACAAGCGACTTCTAATCAAGCTGCGGGCCTATGGGGTATCGTCTCAGTTGTGCGACTGGATTCGTGATTTCCTGTCAGGAAGGTCGCAGTTCGTAGTAATAGACGGCAAATCATAGAGTAAAACTGAAGTGATATCAGGTGTTCCCCAGGGAAGCGTCCTGGGACCTCTGCTGTTCCTGATCTATAAAAATGACCTGGGTGACAATCTGAGCAGTTCTCTTAGGTTGTTCGCAGATGATGCTGTAATTTACCGTCTAGTAAGGTCATCCGAAGACCAGTATCAGTTGCAAAGCGATTTAGAAAAGATTGCTGTATGGTGTGGCAGTTGACGCTAAATAACGAAAAGTGTGAGGTGATCCACATGAGTTCCAAAAGAAATCCGTTGGAATTCGATTACTCGATAAATAGTTCAATTCTCAAGGCTGTCAATTCAACTAAGTACCTGGGTGTTAAAATTACGAACAACTTCAGTTGGAAAGACCACATAGATAATATTGTGCGGAAGGCGAGCCAAAGGTTGCGTTTCATTGGCACGACACTTAGAAGATGCAACAAGTCCACTAAAGAGACAGCTTACACTACACTCGTTTGTTAGAATATTGCTGCGCGGTGTGGGATCCTTACCAGGTGGGATTGACGGAGGACATCGAAAGGGTGCAAAAAAGGGCAGCTCGTTTTGTATTATCACGTAATAGGGGAGAGAGTGTGGCAGATATGATACGCGAGTTGGGATGCAAGTCAATAAAGGAAAGACGTTTTTCGTTGCGGCGAGATCTATATACGAAATTTCAGTCCCCAACTTTCTCTTCCGAATGCGAAAATATTTGGTTGAGCCCAACCTACATAGGTAGGAATGATCATCAAAATAAAATAAGAGAAATCAGAGCTCGAACAGAAAGGTTTAGGTGTTCATTTTTCTCGAGCGCTGATCGGGAGTATGATTGTGGTTCGATGAACCCTCTGCCAAGCACTTAAATGTGAATTGCAGAATAATCATTTAGATGTAGATGCCTGCAAAAGTTTGCCTCCTATTCCATAATCTCGTAGATCTGTAAAGCATAGATACAATTCCTTGTTCCACTCGTAATAATTGTCCATTATTTGCCGTAAGCTAAAGATCTGGTCCTGACAACATATAAGAGGCCTAAACCCACACTGATTTTCATCCAATTTGTCCTCAACTAATACTCGCAGTTTCCTTTCAACAGTACCTCAGAAGATTTTACAGACAACGCTGATTAAAGAGATAACTCTGTAGTTGTTACAATCTTTTCTGTTTCCATGTTTAAAGTTTGGTGTCATTACTGCTACAGAAGAGCGTTAAAAATTATGTGGACTAATAAGATAAGGAATCAGGTGGTTCTCCGCAATATCGGCAAGGAAAGGAGTATGTGGAAAACGCTGACGAGGAGAAGGGACGGGACACGTGAAATGTAATGATTGTATGACATTGATGGCCGGGAGTCCCCCGCGTGGGGAGGTTCGACCGCCGAGTTGCAAGTCGTTTCAGTTGACACCATATTGGGCGACTTGTGTGTCGATGATGATAATGATGAAATGATAACACAAGACTCAGTCCTTCAGAGGAGAATATCTTCGACCAGGCCGGGAATCCGACCCGGGCCCGCTGCATGGCAGTCAGACGCGCTGACCACTCAGCTAAGGGGGCAGACATGTGTGGACACATCAGCGAACAGTTTGTACGGTACTAGAAGTAGCTAAGAGGGTAAAAACTAGAGGTAGACGGAGATTGAAATACATCCCGCAAGTACTTGAGGACTTACGTTGCAAAGGCCCAGGAGTAGACCATATTCCATTAGAACTACTGACAGCCGTGGTAGAGCCAGTCCTGACAAAATACGACCTGGTGAGCAAGAAGTATGAGACAGGCGAAATACCGTCAGACTTCAAGAAGAATATAATAATTCCAATCCCAAAAAAAGAAAACAGGTGTTGTCAGGTGTGAAAATTAGCGAACTACCAGTTTAGTAAGTTACGGTTACAAAATACTGACGCGAATTCTTTACAGACGAATGGAAAAACTGGTAGAAGCCGACCTCGGGGAAGATCAGTTTCGATTCCGTACAAATATTGGAACAGGTGAGGCAATACTGACCATACGACTTATCTTAGAAGAAAGATTAAGGAAAGGCAAACCTACGTTTCTAGCATTTGTAGACTTGGAAAAAGCTTTTAACAATGTTGACTGGAATACTCTTTCAAATTCTGAAGAGGTGTCAGGGGTCAAATACAGGGAGCTAAAGGCTATTTACGATTTGTACAGAAACCAGATGGCAGTTATACGAGTCGAGGGACATGAAAGGGAAGCAGTGCTTGGGAACGGAGTTAGACAGGGTTGTAGCCTCTCCCCGATGTTATTCAATCTGTATATTGAGCAAGCAGTAAAGGAAACAGAAGAAAAATTCGGAGTAGGTATTAAAATCCATGGAGAACAAATAAAAACTTTGAGGTTCGCCGATGACATTGTAATTGTCAGAGACAGCAAAGGCTATGGAAGAGCAGTTGAACGGAATGTACAGTGTCTTGAAAGGAGGATATAAGATGAACATCTACGAAAGCAAAACGAGGATAATGGAATGTAGTCTAATTAAGTCGGGTGATGCTGAGGGAATTAGATTAGGAAATGAGACACTTAAAGTAGTAAAGGAGTTTTGCTATTTGGGGAGCAAAATAACTGATGATGGTCGAAGTAGAGAGGATATAAAATGTAGGCTGGCAATGGCAAGGAGAGCGGTTTCTGAAGAAGAGATATTTGTTAACATCGAGTATAGATTTAAGTGTCAGGATGTCGTTTCTGAAAGTATTTGTATGGAGTGCAGCCATGTATGGAAGTGAAACGTGGACGATAAATAGTTTAGACAAGAAGAGAATAGCTTTCGAAATGTGGTGTTACAGAAGAATGCTGAAGATTAGATGGGTAGATCACATAACTAATGAGGAGGTATTGAATAGAATTAGGGAGAAGAGAGGTTTGTGGCACAACTTGACGAGATGAAGGGATCGGTTGGTAGGACATGTTCTGAGGCATCAAGGGCTCACCGGTTTAGTATTGGAGGGGAGCGTGGAGGGAAAAAACCGTAGAGGGAGACCAAGAAATGAACACACTAAGCAGATTCAGAAGGAAGTAGGTTGCAGTAGGTACTGGGATATGAAGAACCTTGCACAAGATAGAGTAGCATAGAGAGCTGCATCAAACCAGTCTCAGGACTGAAGAACACAACAACATGTTGCAAATTGTTCCGAGATGAACGGGCTGGCGCCAGACAGCAATTCGTGGCGGGCCGCATCAAACCAGTAAGAAGACTGATGACCAAACGAGAGTTAAAAAAGAAAAAAAAGTGAGCGATATCAGTGCGGCGTCTCGTTGAAGTCCCCAGAAGTTGCCCCCAGGTGGGTTACCGCATTCCTGGCCTCGTGGCCCCCCTGCGGTGCGCGAGTAGCTGTCTTCCGCTGCCAGTGACATCCTTTTGAGATAGCCGACCTGCCAAGTCATCGGCTTCGCGCAGCTGCTGTTAGCTGTATAGCGCTAGGGACGAGGAGTCGGACGGAGCCCGCTGGTCCCAGCTGTTGACGGAACGGCGCGTCCTTGGCATCGCCCGTTGGCCGGCTGCGATTGGCCGCCGCCGTCCCAGCTTTCGGCCAATGGCGGCGCGCGCGGATCCGCGAGACTGCCACAACGCTGGCCGCAGTGTCGAAACGCGACCAGAGCCGCCGCACCTAGGGATGACTGCGCGGTGCTGAGAGAGTCGTGTGTCGTGTACTGCGTGTGTATACACGCTCTCACAACGGAGCGCGCAGGAAATGTACTTCTGGGCCGGCAGAGCACACGCTGGCCCGACTTGGGGGCTGGTGAACGGGGCGCGTCCGTCGTGCTGACTTGCACAGTCCGAAAGTGAATCTGACGTGAAGGCGTGCACGGCTTGTTTGTCGAGACTGTGCAAAGCCGGCAGTGTGGTACTGTCGATCAGTGTTAAAGAGTGAACCACCAAAATTTCGCTTCGAGTAGCTTTCTGTGCACGAATATTTTTAATGTTATCGATCCGCCAGCTCTCAGTTGCTGCTGAGATTATATTACTTACGTATTAGGTAAGAAACGTCTGTTACAACTGAATTTTGCGAAGCAGTATTTGTTTTGCCAGGCGGGTTTCGGCCTTAATTCATTGAGTCATCGTCAGCAGCCCGAAACACGTATACATTTTCACTTGTATGCATCACTTTCTACCACCTATTGTACATGTAAGTTGCAAACTTTTCAAGGCATTTTTTTTCCTTTCCAATTCGTAAATTAGTAGCTAACGTAACTGTGTATTTATGTTAGCTTCTAATAATTCCTTGATAAAGAGGGCGAAACGAGCCTGTCAAAGCCAGTATTGTGTGTATTCAGTTGCATACAGACAGTCGTAACCTATAAATCGTTAATTTAACAGAACGAATGTTGTTTTAAATTGAGTGGCTGATAATACATCGTGAGGTGACTTCACTTCCGTTCGCGTTTGGTTGCGCAGTGAATACGTCGTCTTCCCTCTAGCCATTCCCATTTGAGTGTTGCGTCTTGATCGAACCTACCGTTAACATGTCTACCAGAACGCCTCTGAACTGCTTCGATGTCTTCCTGTAATCCAACTTTGAGTGAATCCCACACACTTGAGTAGTACTGAAGAATGGGTCGCACAAGTGTTCTGTATGCAGTCTCCTTTACAGGTGAACGACGCTATCCTAAAATTCTCCCAGTAAATCGAATTCGGCTGTTCTGCTTATCCAGTACCGTCGATACGTGCTCGTTCCGTTTCATATCGCTTTGCAGCGTTACGCCTGGACATTTAACCGACGTGATAGCCAGGCAGCAGACAAGTAATGCTGTATTCAAACACTACGGGATTGTTTTTCCTACACATCTGCATTAACTTAATGCACATCAATTATATATTTTGTGCAAGTCTTCTTGTATCCTCTTGCAGCCACTCAAAGATAGACAGTTTCCTTACAAAGGGTCATCAACAAACAGATTGCTGCTCACCCTGTCCGTCATATTATGTATATAGATAATAGTAGCGGTCCTATCACACTTCCAAGGGCACTCGTGACGATACCGTACCCTTGTCTCTGATCAACACTCGCCGTCGAAGAAAACGTACTGGGTTCTATTAGGAAGTCTTCGAGCCACCCTTTTCGTATGGTCGTAACTTCGTTAACAGTTCACAGTGGAGCACCCTGTCAAACGTTTTTCGGAAGTATAGATGTGTGGAATCTGCCTTTGCCCTTCATTCATGGTTCACAGGATGAGAAAAGGGCAGGCTGAGGTTTGCACGAGCGTGCTTTCTAAATCTGTTCTGGTTTGTGGACAGAAGCTGTTTCGTCTCAGGAAAATTTGTTATCTAGAAGGGCCTGCTCTGTTACAAAGGAGCTGTTTGTTGTTTGATAGCGAGGAACTGTTTTTGGACATTGACTATGCCCTTACGGAGGGACACACTTCATCAATACCGATGAACCAACGACATTGTTCTTGCGTTGCGCCGAAACATTCACTTAAGAATTACATCACATAAATAACCACATTGATGCTGGATACTTCCGTTCTTGGATAGATGTTCAGCTAATAGCGGTCATCCATACTCGGCAGAACAATACATCAGTAGTATACGCTCGGTCACTGTCAATGGGTTCCTCTATTTTGATGACAGGTTAGTAAAGAGTTGCTCACTTGTACACCACGACATTCAGTTTCTTAGTAATGCGAGAGACCTCTCTTGTGCGTAGGACCTATTCTGGTTGTTAAAAGGACGGTACCTATAAGATCCCAGATTTCCTGCCACGATTAGTTGCATTTGTGTAAAGAAATTTGGGTGCCTTTCTGGGTATGTGTTGTGGTTCCACTGTAAAAATCGAATTTAGGTGTGGGTCATATCTATTCAGAGAAACTATAGAAGGTGTTCTAGAAAGAATGGTCAGTGTTCAGGGATATGACAGAAACGATCATTCGAAGCAATAAAAAGTCTAGTAAACACGAGGGCTAAAATGCGGACCTTAGGAGGTATAGCAACACGATTCTTCTACTGAGCAGGTGCTCACAGCTCCTGAATACTGACCTTTCTACTTGGGACATCCTGCTTCCCCCCCCCCCCCCCCCCCCCTGGCATTACTCTCATCTTTGGCAATGTTTGAAATAATAAAATTGTAGTGTCTCCACAAGCCACGTTGGTCTTTATGTTCTCCTTACTAAGTTATCTGGTTTTCGTAAAGCATGGAAAGCGCACACTATCTGCTAGAGTACCACGCCCCGTAAAGGACAGTGCTTTGTTAGACGACCTTCGTGTTGGCGAGAGTTGTACCGTTTCTGATGTCGTAAAAGTGAGCGTCGTTTTAAGGTGCCTAGTGTAATTGAAGAGTCTGTTCGTGTTGTACGTAAAAAGGTTCTAGCATATCGCCTGCTGAAGACGTAAGCAATTGAACTAGTAGTATCTAAACGGCCGTCTTATATAAAAGTAATGCTAGATCAGAACAAGAAATTACCTGTAAACTGTTGCATAGGTGAAAGTTCACATATATGGCGAATAGCAAAGACAGTGAAAGTCCATGTTTGGAGATATCATCATCTTCACAAAGACCTCAATAATTTTCTCGACATCCTAGGAGATATATATATATTAAATGTTATTAGATTACAACTGCCTGATACTCTACCCTTCAGGCAATCTTCACTCAAAATAAGTAACACAATACCAGAATGAGGTTTTCACTCTGCAGCGGAGTGTGCGCTGATATGAAACTTTCCTTGCAGATTAAAACTGTGTGCCGGACCGAGACTCGAACTCGAGACCTTTGCCTTTCGCGGGCAAGTGCTCTACCAAGTTTGGAAGATAGGAGACGAGATACTGGCAGATTTAATGCTGTGAGGACGTGGCGGGAGTAGTGCTTGGGTAGCTCAGTTGGTAGAGCACTTGCCCGCGAAAGGCAAAGGTCCCCAGTTCGAGTATCGGTCCGACACACAGTTTCAATCTGTCAGAAAAGTTTCAACAGAATACTACTTTCATAAGTTTCACTCAAATACCCTGAGTTCCACTTATTATAGTAAAGCGAACTTCTGCTTACATACAGACTCCGAAATTTCTAGAGCACAGCAGTGAGTAATTACTAGCCCAGAATATTTGGAATCTTTCAATAATTTTTCAGATTTACTCGTTATTTAGGAGTAGCCGACAAACCATGCTTTGCCCGGGTATTCATTTTGCCAATTTTCTGTTAGAAATGTACAGCTTCCGGACGCTTGGCACAAGTGCTTCGCGTATCTACAACGCGATCTTGTAAACGTCTCAGTGGCAACGCCACTTCTTAGCTCTACAGACAGCTACTGTTTTCGCCTACAGCCGTTTGCACTTAGCAGTTGAAAGCACTGCCAGGTGTCAGGAATTTCCTTAAGCTCACTCGGCCGTAAGACTGTCTTAGTCGTGAAGAATATAAATGTACTAAAACTTGATGCACGATGCGGGCTTTTCTCACGTATCTCAGCGTCCATGACCTCTTATCTCCCGGACTATGATAGATAGGTGGTACCGAGCGAGGTGGCGCAGTGGCTAGCACACTGGACTCTTAGTCGGAAGGGCGACGGTTCAAAACCTCGCCGCACCCCCCCTCCCCCCATCCAGATTTATCTTTTCCGTGATTTCCCTAAATCGCACCAAGTAATTGCCGGGATGATTCCTTTAAAAAGGCACGGCCGATTTCCTTCCCCATCCTTGACTGAATCCGAGCTTGTGCTCCGTCTCTAATGACCTTGACGTCGACGGACGTTAAACCCAAACTGCCTTCCATTTAGGCAGGCGGTTCTTACCTCGACAAAGATTGTTGCCCGACAGTTTGGTTGAAATCGGTCCAGTTGTTCAGGACGAGATTGCGCGCGCACGCACCTACCTTTAAATATAAATGAGTTAGAGTAACTTAGGTTCAAAAAGTGTAAGAGAATGAACTGAAACAATTTCCGCTAACCTAAATTTTTCCAGTTTTTACAGTGTATGGAAAGCTTTGAACCTCAAGATTTTAAATAAAAAAAGTAACCAGAAAATTTAAACAAAAACACACACACACACACACACACACACACACACACAGATATTATTGAATATGAATTCAGTTCTACGCCTTTAATTATTCTGTTAGTACATTGTTTGTGCAGACACTTCTGACGTGTATACCTTATTCCTATCTTGCCTATCAGCTCTGTCAAATCAAAATTTTTCAGCATTTTCTTCTTATTATTCTCAGAAGACATTTCCTTAGTTACTCCTTTCACCATCAGTTGCTAGAAAGGTGCTTAAAAAACTCTTTATTGTTCAGAAGATACGTAATACGTTGTGTAATTCTGAGGTTCATAGTCCGAAATTCAGTATACCCAATGTGGAGCCGGCCTTTGTGACTGAGCGGTTCTAGGTGCTTCAGTCCGGAACCACGCGGCTGCTACAGTCGCAGCGGGCATGGATGTGTGTGATGTCCTTTAGTTAGTTAGGTTTAAGTAGTTCTAAGTTCTAGGGGACTGATGACCTCAGATGTCAAGTGCCATAGTGCTCAGAACCATTTGAACCCAATGTGGATGGCGAACTGGAGTTGTGATTTAGATAGGCGATTTCCGTGGGTATAATGCCCGACAAGTTGATTATCGTGTAGGCCTGAGGAAAACGGAAGCGACTTAGATCCATCCACCTCACCCACGACAAAATGGAAAGAAAATAGTGAGAAGACTTGACTTGTATGGGTCAGGCGTATTAACAGGAAGCTGCCTTTAGTTCTGACCTGTGGCCGAAATGGATTGGCAGTCAAAGGAATAGCGTAATTCTCCAAGAAGAAATAAATAAAATGGCCGCCGACGATGCTACACCAATGTTAGAACGTTTCGCTAAAAACACATTGTGTTGTTGGAGGAAGGGCCACCTGTTAATCACTCGCGTCCACACATTAGACGAGTATCCCAGTACAAATCATACAGTAATAGCTTCGTTAGTTCACAAACTGCAGGCACAGGTGCCCAAGGAACAAAGAAAACCATTTCTCTTCCATTAATTACCACTGCAACTATGTAACGTTTCGTTTCACACCACAAGCTGTGATGGCGTCTTGCTTGAGACATTATGTTTATATTGGAGAGTGTCATGACTTAAATTCATGCCATAAGAGCCGATTTATGTTTTTTGTCGTTATGCTAAATCTCTTCATGCCTACCCCAGCCTGTACTAACTGAAACACAGTGATGAGTCGCCATTAATGTCAACGTCGACGGTTCGTATCACTCAGACGTTCTCGGCATTTCTTTCGTCCCTAACAACTTTGAAAAATAGTGATGAACTTGTGGAACCTCTTTAAATCATCCTATCCGTGCTTTTGCTCCGTCTATAATGACCTCGAAGTCGACGGCACGTTAAGCCCAATCTTCCTTCCAAAATTTGCATGGAGCATTGTAGGGGTAAGGGTGGAGGAGAGGAGACAAAACTAAATATGTGTATTTTTGAAATGTCACAAAACCAGTCCCATATTGTATAGCTATACCTTTAGAGTTATACCGTTCCATTTGCATTAATTTTGGAAAGTGTATAGTTTTTTTATGCTCAGCCTGAATTTGTGTAGCAGGAAATATCAGTATTCCAGCTGAATGTAATACGCAAGAAATACAACTTTAAAATCTCTAGTAATTAAACGAAAATGATGGTATTCTACTGGCAGTGGGTTCCTATGGGACCAAAGCACTGAGGTCACCGATCCCTAGGGTTACACACTACTTAAACTAACTTACGCTAGGGACGACGACACACACACACACACACACACACACACACACACACACACACACACACACACACACGACCGAGGGAGAACTCGAAATTCCGACGGGGGGTCTCTCAAATCTCTTATTTAGGCTGCTCCATGAGCTTCGATTTTTCACTGTCGATATTCAGAATAAAAGTACACGAATTTGAAGCTAGCTGTTGTATCATTAGCAGAACTTTGGGCCATAAAGTACAGAAAGACACCATCCTAGAATAACATAAAGCCGGCGGAAATGGCCAAGCGGTTCTAGGCGCTACAGTCGGGAACCGCGCGACCGCTACGGTCGCAGGTTCGAATCCTGCCTCGGGTATGGATGTGTGTGATGTCCTTAGGTTAGTTAGGTTTAAGTAGTTCTAAGTTATAGGGGACTGATGACCTCATCAGTTGAGTCCCATAGTGCACAGAGCCATTTGAAAAATTTTGAACAACAAAGTGAAGGCGGCTTCTGTGTTACCGTATGGAAGTGAAAGCTGGGTTACCATAAAAAAAAAATTCTAGCAGCAGAGATAGGGTTCCTGAGAAATGCGAAAGGGCTACACAAGAAGAGACGTGAGTAGAAATATAGTTGAACAGACTTAAATATTTTAAAAATGAATGGAAAAATTCTAAAATATCGTGAAAATTGGAGGCGACACCTCGTGAGAGTTCCAGGTCACAAAATTCCCCGGAACATCCTGAACTAGAAGCTGAATAGGAAGATCGAAAAAGATTTGAGTGATTTTGTTTATGAGTTCGGAACAGGCAACAGCGTAATCATTGAAAAGATGACGATAATGATGGAGAGGCAATGTACTGGTTGACCCTACCTGGAAAGTAGGCACTCGGGATTTGAAGAATACATCTCTCTGTCACGGATAACGCTTGTCTTGTACAGTCTGCCCTTCCCCCGTCGGAGGTCGGAGTCCTCCCTCGGGCATGGGTGTGTATTTGTGTGTGTTGTCTTTAGCGGAAGGTAGTTTAAGTTAGATTAAGTAGTGCGTAAGCTTAGGGACCGATGACCTCAGCAGTTTGGTCCCATAAGACTTTACCACACATTTCCAAATTTGTACAGTCTGCCACTGGTGTTTGTAGAATGTTTCCGTGACGATGTCGCGCATTTTTTGGGGATTTCGTGAGGTGCTGATCATCTTTGAGCCTCTTCTAGTTTGTTTACGCATTTGTTGCACTGGAGAAGCTGAGGCACTGGTGCCAGCTTCATTGCTGCTGCTGTTGTCCCATTTTATTTGTATGCTCTAATATGGAAAACTGCGCTGCGTGTCGTCACGACAGTGGTTGGGCGAGTCGCAGGCTGTCATTATAGTCGGTGTGTTCACGCGTCAGACTGCCTGCCCCCCCCCCCCCCCCCCCCCCGCCCCCCGCGCGCGCAAAATATTCTTGGAAGGTTGTTGCGGCTGCTTCAGGCAGCGCCTGGGAGTCTTGCCAGCGTCTTTTCAGGACGAGTGTCGCTCGTAGCTTTTAGTCTGGGGAGCGGCGCGCACCTGGCGCTAAACTGAAGGCGTAAGAGCACCCGACTCTGCGGGTTACTCGAAGCACACAGCACAAGACGACACAGCCGAGCGTTCATCGTTTTCACTTGCAGTCGGTTTCAGAACTGTCGTCTCACAAGGGAACCTCCCCATCGCACCCCCCCCCCCCCCCCCCAGATTTAGTTATAAGTTGGCACAGTGAATAGGCCGTGAAAAACTGAACACAGATCAATCGAGAAAACAGGAAGTAGTTCTGTGGAACTATGAAAAAAATAAGCAAAAAATACAATCTGAGTAGTCATGTGCAAGATAGGCAACATCAAGGAGAGTATGAGCTCAGTGGTTAGCGTGAGCAGCTGCAGAACGAGAGGTCCTTGATTCAAATCTTCCCTCGAGTGAAAAGTTTATTTTCGCAAAGTTATGATCTGTCCGTTCGTTCTTTGACGTCTCAGTTCACATAATCATACAAATGTTCGACAATCGTTCGATCCCTTAAGGAACTTTCAGATTCCTTACAGTTCGGAAAATGTTCATTGACCTTGTTATTGAAGTCGCGAGCTATATTTGGTGGATTCATATTGCCCACGGAATACATCACACGTATTTAATGCACTCTCGTCCAAAGTAGCGAACAGTCAACTGCCAGCCAGGGAGCCTTGTTAGCAGGAATACTCTCTCTTCCGTGCGCTGTAGTCGACTGACGTCGCGTGTTTCGATGTTTGTTTAGGTGTAGCGTCCCCGTACCACGGCGCAGTTACCTCGCATCGGACGGACGGACAGATAATAATTGTATGAAAATAAAAAATTAAACTTTTCACTCGAGGGAAGACTTGAACCAAGGACCTCTCATTCCGCAACTGCTCACGCTAACCACGTGAACACGACTCTCCTCGATGTTGCCTATCTTGCGCATGAACTACTCAGTTTGCATATTTTGCTTATTTTTTTTCATAGTTCCACACAACTTCCTGTTTTTTCGATTGATCTGTGTTCAGTTTTTCAAAGCCTATCCACTGTGCCAACTTATAACTAAATCTGATGGGGGTGCGATGGGGAGGTTCCCTTGTTAGAAAGGATCGCTCGTGTGAAACTAACATTGTCCTTTTCTCACATGATACACTCAGAAGTATGGATGAAGGGCAACAAGCTAATCCCATATTCTTAGATGTCCGTAAGGTATTTGACACGGTACCCAACTGCAGACCTAACAAAGGTACGAGTCTGCAGAATAGGTTCCCAGGTATCCCAGTGGCTCGAAGACTTATTAAGTAATAGAACCCAGTAAGTTGTCCTCACAGTGGGTTTTCATCAGACAAGGGTATCGTAGGGAGTGACCCAGGGAAGTATGATAGGACCACTGTCATTTTCTGCACTCATAAATGATTTGGCGGACAGGGTGGACAGTAACCTGCTGATGATGCGTGGTGCACAGGAAGATGTCGAAGATAGGTGGCTGTTGAGATGTTTATATTTTCCCACCTCCGCGTTGCAAATGTTTTGAGTGTTGTTTTCATGTCAATTCTACCAACATTGAGAGTTGTTTAGTTCTCGGGGTTTTGTAAAATTCCTCGATTCATGTCTCGTCGCTGTGCAGCCTGTGAAAAGGATTGCGGAAGACTCCCAAATAAGTTCCAAAGTACAGTGCAGTTTTAATACCAATATATTTCCAGGACTCTGGTGTCCGAGCCTGGTGAACTGTACCGGTTACATCACATGTACCCAAAGTTGACATCAAACGACACAGAGTTCACAACAATCAACAAACGAGAGAGCCTACAATACATTTCCTCACAACCCTAGCCAAAAAACGAGTTCCTAGATGCGCCTGCGCGACCTCTATTTATACTTTTGTTCACAATTACCTACAATGAAAATTACAATTTTATGTAAAATCACAGTTAAAAGTTAAACCGAATATGAGCTACATATTGCTAAAAATTTACAATCTCCGTGCTGAACAAGGTGAACCTATTTTCAACGCAGTTACGAGTTAATATAACATTTTCTGACTAATTATGTTACAGGTAACAATTATATTTCTAAATTTGTTTATATCAACTAGTGCCTGAATTTTCGTGCTAACACATATCGGAGATTCAATTAACATGCTTTATTTATATGTTCTATTTAATTTGCTGTAGTAATTTTATACTGATAGGTTTACTGGTACATCCTGACCATGTGCTGCATTTCTTTCGATTAGTTACAGTATTAATTTCACATTTATATTATGTTTCTCACGTAAGAACAATGTTAATCAGCAAAGCATAGTTTTCGAATTATATGTATACTGAAATAGTGGTTTTTTGTATGTAATTTGGAAACAGGTCACTTTACAATTGAACAATTAGGACTGCTGTTTATCTTTAATGCTCTCTGAGGGGTTCTGATAGGTAGCTAAAATATGACTAGACAAAATTTCTGGTTTGTGTGATGAATGGCAGCTGGCTCTAAATGTAGAAAAATGTAAGTTAATGCGGATGAGTAACAAAAACAAAGTCGTAGAGATGACACAGTTACTCCGTTTCAATATGTGGCCGTGACGTTACATAGCGATATGAAGTGGATCGAGCGTGTGAGGATTGTGGCAGGGAAGGCGAGTGGTCGACTACGATTTATTGGGAGAAGTTTTGGAAAGAGTGCTACATCTGTAAAACAGATCGTGTATAGGACACTACTGCTACCCTTTCTCGAGTACTGTTAATGTGTTTGAGATCTGCACCAGGTCGGATTAAACAGTGACGCCGAGGCAATTCAGAGGTGAGCTGCTGGATTTATTACCGGTACGTTCGAACAACACGGAAGTGTTAAGAATGTGCTTCAGGAACTCAAATGGGAATCACTGGAGGGAACGTTCGTTTCGAGGAGCGCTATTGAGAAAATTTAGAGACTCGGTTTTAAAGCTGGCCCAAGGCATCGAATTCATTTTGTACTACAGGCATGGTTCGATCTAGTGTACGCGGTCACAGGTGAGTAGGTGTGCAGCTCATGGTCTAGTGGTTAGCGTTGCTGCCTCTGGAGCACAGGGTCCCGGGTTCGATTCCCGGCCGGGTTGGGGATTTTCTCTGCCCGGGGACTGGGTGTATCATCATCATCATCTCCGTCATTTGTGACAGTGTCTAGATTGGACTGTGGAAGGACGGGGTGGACTGTGGAAGGAAGGGGTGGACTGTGGAAGGACGGGGTGGACTGTGGAAGGACGGGGTGGACTGTGGAAGGACGGGGTGGACTGTGGAAGGACGGGGTGGACTGTGGATGGACGCTGATGAACACTCTGCAAACCAAACAGTGAGTAGATGCGACATAATGATAGATTAAAGGAAAGAGAAGGGTAACACAACTGTAGAGGAATAGTCGACTACAGACTCTTTCAGACAGATAGAATTTGGTAAGAAAAGACCCCAATTACATCAATTATCAGTCTGACAAGATAAAAAGGCACTGAAATAGGTGGCAAAACTGCCTGAATACAGAATACTGATTGCAGGACGGCAAGATTACGCTCGGCCAGTCAAGAGAAACTCCAAACACTAATTACCAGAGAACACGTACGAAAGCATGAAAAAACACGTAATTGAAGTGAGCGAAAGAGATACACGGCAGTAGGCGAGGCAGCTCACCTTGGCGGCGGCATTGAGGCGTCTATGGTCTCCTAGCGATCTTAATTACGAGCAGCCATCACTGTTTAGGGTTTTGTGATTGTCACAGCTAGCTGGCCACCAGACCGTGCATTGATTGTCTGACTAGTCGGCAGTACTAGATAGACCTAACGGCGGCCATAGAATTAAGTATTTCCACATGGCACCTGGAAGATTGGTGCAGTCAGTGTCCAGATGACATGCTCCTGTCACGGAAACGCGTCTTGACTGCGGAAGAAGTCGCATCCAAGGGAGGCTGAGTTCTTGCTGTACAAATAACCCAGTAGGTGACGTCGAGAATTCGATGCGGCTTTTCGTCGCAACTTCTCTGTATACACCAGTACCAACTGTTGTATACAGAAAAGTTGAGACACTGGATAATTGGAGCGAAATGGAAGATGACCATCGACGTAAACAAATGTAACGTATTTCGAATCCCCTTTCTTGTTTGGTAACAATTTTTTGGAACAATCACTGGAAGAAATTAATTCTGGAAAATTGCTGGGAGTACGCCCACAGAGCGATTTAAAGTGGAACCACCACGTAAAATTAATCGCTAGTAAGGGAGTTGCCGGACTGAGGTTCACTGGAAGAATCCTCAGGGGATGTAGGTAATCGACGAAGTAGTCCGCAGGTCGTGGTCTAGGGGCTAGCGTTGCTGCCTGTGGAGCATGGGGTCCCGGGTTCGTTTCCCGGCCGGGTTGGGGATTTTCTCTGCCCGGGGACTGCGTTTTTGTGTTGCCTTCATCATTTGTGAGAGTGAGTAGATTGGACTGTGAAAAGAAAATAGACTGCGTAAAAATTGGGACTTCGTACGGGCGCTGATGACCGCGCAGTTGAGCGCTGCACAAACCCATCATCATCGACGAAGAAAGCAGGTTACAGAACTCTCTCTCGACAGATACTCGAATAGTCTCTGTATGGGATCCGTTCCAGTTAGGACTGGCATGAGAGAAGTCTTCCGCAGTAAGAGTGATTTCAGGTATGCCGCAGGGGAGTGTCGTAGAACCGTTGCTATTCACAATATATAAATGACCTTGTGGATAACATCGGAAGTTCAATGAGGCTTTTTGCGGATGATGCTGTGGTATATCGAGAGGTTGTAACAATGGAAAAATTGTGCTGAAATGCAGGAGGATCTGCAACGAATTGACGTATGGTGCAGGGAATGGCAATTGAATCTCAATGTAGACAAGTGTAATGTTCTGCGAATATATAGAAAGAAAGATCCTTTATCATTTAGCTACAAAATAGCAGGTCAGCAACTGGAAGCAGTTAATTCCATAAATTATCTGGGAGTAGGCATTAGGAGTGATTTAAAATGGAATGATCATATAAAGTTGATCGCTGGTAAAGCAGATGCCAGACTGAGACTCATTGGAATAATCCTAAGGAAATGCAGTCCGAAAACAAAGGAAGTAGGTTACAGTACGCTTGTTCGCCCACTGCTTGAATACTGCTCACCGGTGTGGGATACTTACCAGATAGGGTTGATAGAAGAGATAGAGAAGATCCAACGGAGAGCAGCGCGCTTCGTTACAGGATCATTTAGTAATCGTGAAGGCGTTACGGAGATGATAGATAAACTCCAGTGGAAGACTCTGCGCGAGAGAGGCTCAGTAGCTCGGTACGGGCTTTTGTTGAAGTTTCGAGAACATACCTTCACCGAGGAGTCAAGCAGTATATTGCTCCCTCTTGTGTATATCTCGCGAAGAGACCATGAGGATAAAATCAGAGAGATTAGAGCCCACACAGAGGCATACCGACCATCCTTCTTTCCACGAACAATACGAGACTGGAATGGAAGGGAGAACCGATAGAGGTACTCAAGGTACCCTCCGCCACACACCGTCAGGTGGCTTGCGGAGTATGGATGTAGATGTAGACAGAGGCAGCACGATTCGTTAGAGGTTCATTTAGTAAGCGCGAAAGCGTCACGGAGATCCTGAGTCAACTATAGTGGCAGACGCTGCAAGAGAGGCGTTCTGCATCTCGTTATATATATATATATTGCTGATCTGGTTCCGAGAACGTACATTCCTAACATTCCTAGAAGAGTCAAGGAATATATTGCTTCAGGCCTGTATGTCTGGCAGAAAAAAAAGCGGGAAGATAAAATTAGAGAGAGATTGGAGCCCACACGGAGGCTTAACAGCAATCTTGCTTACCGCGAACCTTCCGCAGGTAGGAGAGAAAAAGGGGGAAGTAACAGCGGTACAAATTGTAAGGTGGGTTCTACAGTATAGGTCTAGATCTACACTACTGGCCATTAAAATTGCTACATCACGAAGATGACGTGCTACAGACGCGAAATTTAACCGACAGGAAGAAAATGTCGTGATATGCAAATGAATAGCTTTTCAGAGCATTCACACAGGTGGCGACACCTACAACGTGCTGACATGAGGAAAATTTCCAACCGATTTCTCATACACAAACAGCAGTTGACTGGCATTGCCTGGTGAAACGTTGTTGTGATGCCTCGTATAGGGAGGAGAAATGCGTACCATCACGTTTCCGACTTTGATGAAGGTCGGATTGTAGCCTATGGTGATTGCGGTTTATCGTATCGCGACATTACTGCTCGCGTTGGTCGAGATCCAATTACTGTTAGCAGAATATGGAATCGGTGGGTTCAGAAGGGCAATACAGAACGCCGTGCAGGATCCGAACGGCCTCGTATCACTAGCAGTCGAGATGGCAGACATCTTATCCGCACGGCTGTAACGGATCGTGCAGCCACGTCTCGATCGCTGAGTCAACCAACAGATGGGGACGTTTGCAAGACGACAACCATCTGCACGAACAGTTCGACGACGTTTGCAGCAGCATGGACTGTCAGCTCGGAGACCGTGGCTGCGGTTACCCTCGACGCTGCATCACAGACAGGGGCGCCTGCGATGGTGTACTCAACGATGAACTTGGGTGCACGAATGGCAAAACGTCATGTTTTCGGTTGAATCCAGGTTCTGTTTACAGCATCATGATGGTCGCATCCGTGTTTGGAGACACCGCAGTGAACGCACATTGGATGCTTGTATTCGTCATCGCCATACTGGAGTATCACCTGCCACGATGGTATGGGGTGCCATTGGATACACGTCTGTCACCTCGTGTTCGCATTGACGACACTATGAACAGTGGACGTTACATTTCAGATGTGTTATGAACCGTGGCTCTACCCTTCATTCGATCCGGGCGAAGCCCTACATTTCAGCAGGATTATGCACAACCGCATGTTGCACGTCCTGTACGGGCCTTTCTGGATACAGGTAATGTTCGACTGCTGCCCTGGGCAGCACGTTATCCAGATCTCTCACCAACTGAAAACGTCTGGTCAATGGTGACCGAGCAACTGGCTCGTGACAATACGCCAGTCACTACTCTTGATGAACTGTGGTATCGTGTTGAGGCTGCATGGGCAGCTGTACCTGTACACTCCATCCAAGCTCTGTTTGACTCAATGCCCATGCGTATCAAGGGCGTTATTCCGGCCAGAGGTGGTTGTTCGGGGTACTGATTTCTCAGGATCTATGCACCCAAATTGCGTGAAAATGTAATAAAAAAAATGGTTCAAGTGGCTCTGAGCACTACGGGACCTAAGTGCTGAGGTCATCAGTCCCCTAGAACTTAGAACTCCTAAAACCTAACTAAGCTAAGGACATCACACACATCCATGCCCGAGGCAGGATTCCGACCTGCGACGTAGCGGTCGCGCTGTACCACACTTACGACGCCGACGCCTAGAACCGCTCGGCCACCCCGGCCGGCGAAAATGTAATCACATGTCAGTTCTAGTATAATATATTTGTCCAATGAATACCCGTTTATCATCTGCATTTCATCTTGGTGTAGCAATTTCAATGGGCAGTAGTGTAGATGTGACTTCGTGTGACGCTACGTAAGAGCGGAGGCGCGGACGCTTCGAGTTGTCCGGGTTGCAGCGTAGTGCTCGCGTGATTACAGGTGGATAGGGGACCTCGCCCGTGCACTTTCGCAACACCTGCGCGCTGGCACCGCGCGTGTTTATAAGGGGGACAGCCAGCCAGGCACGCTGGCTGGTCAGAGGTGCGCGCCCCACGTGACCGCTGGCGGCTCGTGGGGTGGTGCGTCTATTCCTGGACTCGACGGGACGGGATCAGCCTTCAGGAAGTATCCGCCCCTCCCCACCTCTCTCTCCTCCTCTCTCCCTTCCCCCTACGCGCTTGCCCACCGGCACCGGGCGTCGAACTCTGGGCTCCACGACTCAACTCACTCCCCAGCGCCTCTAGTGCCAGTCAACACACACACACACACACACACACACACACACACACACACACACACACACACACACACATATACATACAGTACACTCATGCTCATAAATTAAGGATAATGCTGATACATGGTGAAACAATCCTCTGGTGGGCGGTTTGCAGGTTTAAATCACCTCGGGGTATGACCATGCGGTGCATTTGACCTGCGGTCGTCGCACGGTGACGCTGGCAGCAGTCCACATACGCAGAGGTGTGTTGGTGCATGTCAGAGTACGGTGCAGCGATTAAGTGTGAAGACGTTCTCAGACGTGCTAATCGTGACTGTGTGTTGAAAATGGCTCAAAGAACACATATTGATGACGTTATGGGGGGCAGAATACTAGGGCGACTGGAGGCTGTTCAAACACAGCAGGTCGTAGCACGGACCCCCCGCGTGCCACAAAGTGTGACCTCAAGAATATGGCAACGATTCCAGCAGACAGCAAACGTGTCCAGGCGCTACAGTACAGGACGTCCGCAGAGTAAAACACAAGAAGACCGATATCTCACCATCAGTGCCCACGGACGGCCACGGAGTACTGCAGGTAGCCTTGCTCGGGACCTTACCGCAGCCACTGGAACAGTTGTCTGCAGACACACGGTCTGCAGATGACTCAACAGACTTGGTTTATTCGGCCGGAGACCTGCAAAGTGCATTCCACTGACCCCTGGTCACAGGAGAGCCCGTAAAGCCTGGTGTCAAGAACACAGTACATGCTCATTGGAAGAGAGGTCCCAGGTTATGTTCACGGACGAGTCCAGGTATAGTCTGAACAGTGATTGTCGCCGGGTTTTCATCTGGCGTGAACCAGGAACCAGCTACCAACCCCTTAATGTCCTTGAAACGGACCTGTATGGAGGTCGTGGTTTGATGATGTGGGGTGGGATTATGATTGGTGCACGTACACCTCTGCATGTGTATTGGGAAGTTATTTTGCACCGTGCAGTGGATCCCACCTTCCTGCTGATGGATAACGCACGGCCCCACTGAGCTGCCATTGTGGAGGAGTACCTTGAAACAGAAGATATCAGGTGAATGGAGTTGCCTGCCTGTTATCCACAGCTAAACACCATCGAGCAAGTCTGGGATGCTCTCGGTCGACGTATCGCTGCACGTCTTCAAACCCCTATGACACTTCGCGAGCTCGTACAGGCACTGGTGCAAGAATGGGGGGCTATAACCCAGCAGCTGCTCGACCACCTGATCCAGAGTATGCCAGCCCCTTGTGCGGCCTGTGTGCGTGTGCATGGTGATCATATCCCATATTGATGTCGGAGTACATGCGCAGGAAACAGTGGCGTTTTGTAGCACATGTGTTTCCGGACGGTTTTCTCGAATTATCACCGATACCGTGAAGTTACAGATCTGTGTTGTGTGTGTGTGTGTGTGTGTGTGTTCCCTATGTGCCTATGCTATTAGCGCGAGTTTTGTGTAGTGACACGTTGTGTGGCACCACATTCTGCAATTATCCTTAATTTATGAGCATGAGTGTACCTATAAAGGGATTGGAAACAATATGGGAACACCATAAACACATTACGATGCTTAATGCGGTGCAGGAAACCCGTTGGCATTCAAAACAGTTTCCAGTTGTGACGAAGGGATAAATACTGATCCTGTATGGTTCTCCAGGGAACCTTATACCATTCTTCTTTAAATATAGTGATAAGTTCCCATGACGATGATGGAGGTGGATACGGTTCACGCACCCTTCTCTCCAAAGTGGACCACAAAGGCTCAAAAGTATTGAGATCTGGTGGCCAGGAGAGACTTGACAATGCATCCCCCTGCTCACAAACCAATCCTAGGCGATGCGAACTGTGTAATCAGGCGTCTTACCTGGGAACTGGGAACACAGCACCACCATTGGGGAACAAACACGGTACCATGCAATCCCCTGACGCCGAAATGGTCACACAATCCTTTGCTGCAATTCGACCTTGCAGGCTAGCTATGGAGGCCAAGGAACACTTGCGATATGGCTGCCGAATTCATCACCGAAGCCCCCGCTTCACACGTAAACTCTACCAGAATTTGGTTACAGTGTGAAACAAGACCCATCCGACCAAATGACTTGTTTTCCATTGGTATGTAGTTCAGATTTCATGCCTTCGATACCACGTTTTCCTCTTCCGGGTATTTATGTCACTGGTCAGCGGTCATGGAATTGCTGGAATTCCCTGCTTGTGGAACTCCCTCCGCGTTTTGATGCATTCAGTTCCGCAGCTGTCGCCCTCTTCTGTTTCGTCGCAATCCTCTTCAATGACCGTCTGTCACGATCACCCAACACCCGCTTTGGTCCGCGTTCTGGCGTAACGCATGTTTTCCCGCTTACCCTGTTAGCGGTATAAGTATTCAATACGGTGCCTCTTGAAGCAATTTGCTACCTTCGAATTAACTGAGCTCCGACATAACGCAATCACAGCTACACTTAACGCTGTACTGACCACGACGTACACTTGAAACATCTTGAGCAGTTTGCACGGCTATCGTAAGTGGTCAAAAATAAAACTGTGCAACCTTGACTAGAATCTGCATTTCCTGAGATTTTTTTCAGATTTTCACTGAGCGTTCAGACAGTGCATTGACTTTCCTTGAGCGGTGCCACAACGACAGTGATTATTTCTTAAGCCAAATTGTTACGGGCGATGAAACGTGGGTGGCCTACGTCACACCAGAATCAAAGGAACAGTCCATGGAAGTTGAGCAAGGGCATCGTTTTGCTGGAAGACAATGCCCGTCCGCACGTGGCGAATCAGACCAAAGATCTCATGACATCTTTTCGATGGGAAACTCTACATCATCCTCCGTCCAGCCCCGATCTTGCGCCCAGTGACTACAATCTGTTCCCGTATATGAAGAAACACCTCGGCGGTCAGCGTCTCCATGATGAATTCATAACAGTTGTGATGCAGTGGTTAACAAGTTAGGCGGCAGACTTGTATGAGGAGGGTATTCAAAAACTGGTACAACGTTATGACAAGTGCCTCAGTATTGACGGAAATTATGTAGAAAAGTAGATTAAGGTACAGGCGTTCATGTAAAAATAAAATTATTAAGATATCTTAGCACGTCTTCTTTTAATTTCAAAACAGTACTTACTTAAAAAGCACGCCTCGTATTTCTAGTTGCGTATTTTTTCCAGTTCCATTCTGTGCTGTACTACAGCAGTTCTTTCTGTCTATGGCCAAAGTTTAACCGAGCTGTATTACTTAGTAGTGAAACATCATGCGAAAGTTACTTTCTTCCTTATGTCTTGCACTCCAAAGTACCTATATAGAACGTGCCTGTTTGCCTTGCAATTACTGGGAAATGTCATGATACTTTGATTTTATCCATACTGGATGATAGGTCGTGGTTGTGAATGTCAGTGTTAAAAAATATATCGGCTCAACCACTTGTTTATAGTGTAAAACACTAAGATTGACGCGTTTCAGAAGTCAAGCTTCCATCATCAGAATAATAAGTAAGAGAACCTGTCAAAACTCGCTAATATGGAACATGCACAAGGCACAATAAAATTGATGATAAAATTAAAACATCGTGGCCACTTCCCTTGTTGCAGCCGTGTCTTCCAAGGTGCATCTCCACATAGTCGTAAAAATATAAAAAACTCTAAAATGGTGTCGCCTATGGTGTTGAACATCTAACCACATGGCTCTCTCCTCTATCGTCGTAAACCGCCCGTGCGTCTTCGTTGATACCTCACACCACGTAGCCAGAGCTTGATGATGGAAGCTCGACTTCCGAAACGCGTCAGTCTTAGTGTTTTACATTATAAACAAGTGATTGAGCCGATATATTTTTTAATAATTTCATGATAGTTTCGACAATACAAGATATTCATCAGAAAAGTAACAACTGGGAAAGTTAAAGAGTAAAGTGCGGTATCGCATTACGCCTTCGGAAAAACATAAGTGACTATGAGAGGGAGAGGGGGAGAGAGAGAGAGAGAGAGAGAGAGAGAAGTCGACATTACGAAGCCCCTCAAGACGCCAGAGAGGTGGTGACTCGGGTCACGGACAAAAGTCCAATTGAACGGGCACAGGAATATTGTAACGGCCTGTTGTGTCTTGGCAAGACAGCCAAGTCACAATGAGAGGAAGCCGAAAGGCACGCGCTTAAGCTCACGCAGGCTGGCGTGAGGTCTGGAACAGTTAAGGGAATTTTTAGTAGCAAATAAAGTACGTAGTTGATGTAATACTTAACTTTAATGCATAATTGTAGAACATCTCTCTTGACGGTACATGTTATAACCACAATATAAAATATCAAATGCTATGGCGCCTTGCTAGGTCGTAGCAAATGACGTAGCTGAAGGCTATGCTAACTGTCGTCTTGGCAAATGAGAACGTAATTTGTCGGTGAACCATCGCTAGCAAAGTCGGCTGTACAACTGGGGCGAGTGCTAGTAAGTCTCTCTGTAGACCTGCCGTGTGGTGGCGCTCGGTCTGCGATCACTGACAGTGGCGACACGCGGGTCCGACGTATACTAACGGACCGCGGCTACCACCTAGCAAGTGTGTGGTCTGGCGGTGACACCACACGGCCTGTAACAAATTACTGTCTCCTAGGGTGAGAGGCTTCGTGTCTTTAGCGTATCGTTTCAGTTGCTAGTGTTACTCTGAAAGCTTAAAACAGCACGCTTATCTTAACACTGTCTTGTTTTATGTATGCTATAATTTATTTTTCTGAACGTCTTACACGAATTAAAAAGGCCCTAATACTAAAACGTTCTCAGAAAGTAAGTCACATAAAAATTATCACATCGAAGTAATAGTGATAAGACAGCTAAATTTTGTTCGTTGTCATTGCCACACACTAATATCTATATATATCTCTCTGTGTCTTCCTAACTGTTGCTCGTCTTTCGTCTACCAGAACAAGAATAACCAGCCACTGCCGAGTAACTAAAAATACGTCCGTCCACTGGTCGTCTTATTTTTAGTCCTGACATTCGAACTGTCGTCTCGTTGATGTACTGTGTCCTAGGTATGTCTTCTTTTTTACTCCGGTTCTAGTGCTTTATGGGACGTTCATTTCACCTATGCGACAGACCAACTTATCACCCTGTGAAACGTGCTGAGTCAGCCGATTTATCCTCCATTTTATCGTTCCCTAGAAAAGTATTTCGTAAAGTCAGTGAATAATTATCCCTAGCAAAGCAGCTCAGTGATTACGACCGTGCACTCTGAAGGAGCATGGTTCAAGTTTTCTTCAGGCATCGTCACTTTCCTGCTACCAAATGTCTCAGCTCCTCCATCCTCGCCCAACAGAGCTAACACTATCTGATTTAATGTAGCAAGCTATATTAGAACTCAGCGTCCCATCACAACAACATAACTAGTTACCTTCTTCCTCCTTGCTGAAACTGAACCAGTACTCCCTGCATCCAAACATAGAACGTTAAACATAAAAACAAGTACTGTGTGTCGTTCGTTGCTGTTCTCAGAATTGTTTGATTTTGTTTTTGAGATGTGTGTTCATATGCACCGTAAAAGAAAGTTCGAAGAAAGTAAGAGGAAGTGGACTGAACTGTAAAGAATGGATCCTGAAAGATAACTAGGAAATATTTATTTTTTTTAATATAGGCTCTGAGCACTGTAAGACTTAACATCTGTCATCAGTCCCCTAGACTCAGAACTACTTAAACCTAACTAACCTAAGGACATCACACACATCCATGCCCGAGGCATGATTCGAACCTGCGACCGTAGCGGCCGCACTGTTCCAGACTGAAGTGCCTAGAACCTCTCGGTCATAGCGGCCGGCGAATTTTTAATATACCACGTTGTTGAAACACACTGAAAGTTACAATTGAAAGAAAACAACCCCTCTGTCACTATTTTTAACGAATAAACCGGGTTTCAACACTGCTAGGAGTGTCTTCCTCAGAATTTAAATCAAAGAATGGTCTATAACATGATCACAGAAATTATGACTAAAAACGTATGATACAGAGTATAAGTACGTATCATACGTTTTTAGTAATAATTCTGTGACCATGTTATAGACCATTCTTTGATTTAAATTCTGAGGAAGACACTCCTAGCAGTGTTGAAACCCGGTTAATTCTTTAAAAATAGTGACTGAGGGCTGTTTTCTTTCAATTTTAACTATTCACGGTCTCTGAACGTGCAGACATGTACAAAATTTTGCACACTAGGAAATATAAAATTTTCACTAGCCCCATGCACATTCCTAACCCCATAGAGACAGTACTGATTTGTGATAGAAGTGTTTTCGTAGCTATTAAGAATTCACTAAGATTTAAAGGGGAAACCTGGCATGTATGGAATACGTACTAGATGCACAAATAGTTAACCTCCTTACTATTCCACCTATTACGCTACTTACGAATTGATAGATGAATAGTTCACCTTCTTACTATTATCTATTGCATTCGCCCCACTTCTTAGTTTTATATCTTAAAGTATTTTCGTGGCTATTGAAAAAGTCACAGGACTATCTGTATGGTGCTATGAATTTTGTATAGGGCTGCGTGGAAAATTATTTATACTTTCCAGTCAGATTTGAAAACATGGTATATTAAGACCTCATTTTTATTTCAATAATACTTTCTAGATTTTGGACTTGAATGTGTGAAATTTTGTTCAGCATTTTGACGAGATTACAACACACACATTTGGTAAATTACAGGATTATTTCAGTTTGTTACCTGAGACAATTTTTTATTACCTTTCTTATCAATATATTGCTTCCTCCTAAGTATATCACGCGAAAAGAACGTGAGTATAAAGAGCAGAGACATCAAAACTCTCACAGAGGCTTACCAGCAATTGTTCTTCCCACGAACTGTTGGCGACTGGAACAGCTATGATAGATTTTATTTTGGTTTACCGTAAGGCATGTCATTTAATGCCAACGGCCTTGCCGCAGTGGTAACACCGGTTCCCGTCAGATCACCGATGCTAAGCGCTGTAGGGCTGGGCTGGCGCTTGGATGGGCGACCATCCGGTCTGCCGAGCTCTGTTGGCACTGAATGTACCTGCAAAGTAATATAATTGTACGACAGACAGCTCGGGAGGTGTGAAATCACAAACCGAGACTAAACTTACTTGCAAAGCAATCAGACGTTTGAAGCTGTACTGGTATAGGTATGTGTATTCAAATACAGAGATACGTAAACAGGCAGAATGTGGCGTTGCGGTCGGCAACGCCTGTATAAGACAAGTAGTGTCTGGTGCAGTTGTTAGATCGGTTACTGCTGCTACAATGGCAGGTTATCAACATAAGTGAATTTGAACGTGGTTTATTGTCGGCGAACGAGCCATGGGACACAGCATCTCCGAGGTAGCGATGAAGTGGGGCTTTTCCCGTATGTCCGTTTCACGGGTGTACCGAGAATATCAGAAATCCTCTAAAACATCAAATCTCCAACATCCCTGCGGCCGGAAAAAGATCCTGCAAGAACGGTACCAACGACGACTGAACAAAAATCGTTTAACGTGACAGAAGGGCAATCCTTCGATAAATTGCTGCAGATTTCGATGCTGGGGTATCAACAAGTGTCAGCGTGCGAACCATTCAACGAAACATCATCGATATGCACTTTCGGAGCCAAAGGCCCACTCTTTTACCCTCGATGGCTGCACGACACAAATATATTCGCCTCGTCGGAGCCCATCAACACCGACATTGGACTGTTGATGACTGGAAACATGTTGCCTGGTCGTATGAGTCTCGTTTCAAATTGTATCGAGCGGATGGGCGTGTACAGGTATGGAGACAACCTTATGAATCCAATTTTTGTATGTCCATCCTTTTGGCAGGAGGTCTCTGGGACGACGGCCGTTTACTAATGTGACAAAATAAAACACCTACAGCCGTCCTTATGATTTGATTTTGATTTGTTGCAACCAGTTTCAGCGCTTCAATGCGTCATCTTCAGGCTGTTGATACCAACTCTTACCGCGTCAACAGCCAGAATATGACGCATTGAAACGTTCAAACTGGCTGCAACGCAATAAAATCATAAGGACGGCTGTACGCGTTTCGTTTTGTCACAATTATGAATCCATGGACCTGCATACAAGCAGGGGATTGTTCAAGCTGGTGGATGATCTGTAATGGTGTGGAGAGAGTGCAGTTGGAGTGATATGGGACTCCTGATACATCCAGATACATCCAGATACGATTCAGACAGGTGACACGTACGTAAGCATCCTGTCTGATCTCCCGCATCCATTCATATCCATTGTGCATTCCAACGGACTTGGACAATTGTAGCAGGACAATGCGACACTTGACACGTCCTGAATTGCTACAGGATGGCTCCGCGAACACACTCAGAGCTTAAACACTTCCGCTGGCCACCAAACTCCCCAGGCATGAACACTGTTGAGCATATCTGGGATGCATTACAACGTGCTGTTCAGAAGTGATCTCCAACCCCTCGTACTCTTACGGATTTATGGACAGCCCTGCGGGTTTCATGGAGTCTGTTCCCTCCAGCACTACTTCAGACATTAGTAGAGTCAATACCACATCGGTTTGGGGCACTTTGCGTGCTCGCGAGGCCCCTACACGATATTAGACAGGTGTACCAGTTTCTTTCGCTCTTCAATATACAGGGTGTTACAAAAAGGTACGGCCAAACTTTCAGGAAACATTCTTCACACACAAATAAAGAAAAGATGTTATGTGGACATGTGTCCGGAAACGCTTAATTTCCATGTTAGAGCTCATTTTAGTTTCGTCAGTATGTACTGTACTTCCTCGATTCACCGCCAGTTGGCCCAATTGAAGGAAGGTAATGTTGACTTCGGTGCTTGTGTTGACATGCGACTCATTGCTCTACAGTACCAGCATCAAGCACATCAGTACGTAGCATCAACAGGTTATCGTTCATCACGAACGTGGTTTTGCAGTCAGTGCAATGTTTACAATGCGAAGTTGGCGGATGCCCATTTGATGTATGGATTAGCACGGGGCAATAACCGTGACGCGATACGTTTGTATCGAGACAGATTTCCAGAACGAAGGTGTCCCGACAGGAAGACGTTCGAAGCAATTGATCGGCGTCTTAGGGAGCGCGGAACATTCCAGACTATGACTCGCGACTGGGGGAAGACCTAGAACCACGAGGACACCTGCAATGGACGAGGCAGTTCTTCGTGCAGTTGACGATAACCCTAATGTCAGCGTCAGAGAAGTTGCTGCTGTACAAGGTAACGTTGACCACGTCACTGTATGGAGAGTGCTACGGGAGAACCAGTTGTTTCCGTACCCATGTACAGCGTGTGCAGGCACTATCGGCAGCTGATTGGCCTCTACGGGTACACTTCTGCGAATGGTTCATGCAACAATCTGTCAATCCTCATTTCAGTGCATTTGTTCTCTTTACGTGATCAAATTGTAAATTTTCACAGTCAACATGCGTGGGCTGACGAGAATCGGCCCGCAATTGTGCAATCACGTCATAAACACAGATTTTCTGTGAACGTTTGCGCAGGCATTGGGCCCCATGTTCTTCCACCTACGCTCAATGGAGCACGTTATCATGATTTCATACGGGATACTCTACCTGTGCTGCTAGAACACGTGCCTTTACAAGTACGACACTACATGTGGTTCATGCACGATGGAGCTCCTGCACATTTCAGTCGAAGTGTTCGTACGCTTCTCAACAACAGATTCGGCGTTCGATGGATTGGTGGAGGCGGACCAATTCCATGGCCTCCACGCTCTCCTGACCTCAACCCTCTTGACTTTCATTTATGGGAGCATTTGAAAGCTCTTGTCTACGCATCCCAGGTACGAAATGTAGAGACTCTTCGTGCTCGTATTGTGGAAGGCTCTGATACAATACGCCATTCTCCAGGCTGCATCAGCGCATCAGGGATTCCGTGCGACGGAGGGTGGATGCATGTATCCTCTCTAACGGAGGACATTTTGAACATTTCCTGTAACAAAGTGTTTGAAGTCATGCTGGCACATTCTGTTGCTGTGTGTTTCCATTCCATGATTAATGTGATTTGAAGAGAAGTAATAAAATGTGCTCTAACATGGAAAGTAAGCGTTTCCGGACAAATGTCCACACAACATATTTTCTTTCTTTGTGTATGAGGAATGTTTCCTGAAAGTTTGGCCGTACCTTCTTGTAATACCCTATATGGGAGTTAGGTTCGGTGTTGCGGGAAGGAAGAGGACGAGAGTTGCTGGTGTAAAAGAAAACAAGAAATCCGGGGCATACTTGTCACAGTGGGCTACGTACGTAGAGAACCGAGTTGAGAGAGAACATTTCCCCACTCGTGTGCGTGGAACTCACTGTTTCGACAAATCGTTCAGAAGTTGTTTCCTTCCGATCCCCGTGGAAGTGGATTTGCCCCGTGCCCTGTTGCGCAGCGCTTGGCTGTGGGACCGCCTGGCCCGGCGGACGAGTAGACCCGAGCGCGTCCGAGCGAGTTGCTGACGTAGGCAGCAGGCGGGCGCGACCTTGCGTGACGTAGTGGTGCTTGGTAGGGGGGGGGGGGAGAGGGGGGGGGGGGTGGCCACAGCTGACGACGGGACGGACAGCGCGCGCACGCACACATGCGCACGGTGTGCACTGCACTCCCAGCCTGCCGGAAACGGCTCGCGGGGTCCGATGAACCGCCTGCGACGCCGCCCACTCTGCTCGCGTTAGCTGGACACGCACGCCACCGCAGACCCGTCCTAATTACTCCCGAGTAGTGGGCGGGTCCGCATCTCCACGATATATCGGTACTCACTGCGCGGCCGAGGGGACGTAGCTCATAGAATCATTGTCTTCCATCCATCCTCCCTCCCCCCCCCCCTTACTCTCATATTCTATTTAGACACAGTACATCTATACACATGTAACAAGGGAACCTCCCCATCGCGCCCCACCCCCCTCAAATTTAATTATAAGTTGGCACAGTGGATAGGCCTTGAAAAACTGAACACACACCAATCGAGAAAAAAGGAAGAAGTTGTGTGGAACTATGAAAAAAATAAGCAAAATATACAATCTGAGTAGTCATGTGCAACATAGGCAACATCAAGGATAGCATGAGCTCAGAAACGCCGTGGTCCCGTGGTTAGCGTCAGCACCTGCGGAACGAGAGGTACTTGGTTCAAGACTTCCCTCAAGTGAAAAGTTTTATTTTTTATTTTCAGACAATTATTATCTGTCCTCCTGTGAAATTGTTGCATTCATTTGTTGCAGTTTATGTGACAAACTCTTATGTTTTCATCACTTTTTTGGGAGTGATTATCACATCCACAAGAAAACCTAAATCGGGCAAGGTAGAAGGATCTATTTACCCATTCGCCAAGTGTACAAGTTAGGTGGGTCGACAACATATTCCTGTCATGCGACGCACACGCCGTCACCAGTGTCGTATATACCAGACGCGTTTTCCTGTGGAGGAATCGGTTGACCTATGACCTTGCGATCAGATGTTTTCGGTTCCCATTGGCGAGGCACGTCCTTTCGTCTAGTAATCGCACGGTTTTGCGGTGCGGTCACAAAACACACACACACTAAACTTATTACAGTGAACAGAGACGTCAATGAACGGACAGATCATAACTTTGCGAAAATAAAGTAAACTTTTCACCCAAGGGAAGACTTGAACCAAGGACCTCTCGTTCCGCAGCTGCTCACGCTAACCATGGGACCACAACGTTCCTGAGCTCACGCTATCCTTAATATTACCTATCTTGCGGATGGACTACTCAGTTTATTTTGCTTATTTTTTTTTTTCGTAGTTCCACACAACTTCTTCCTGTTATCTCGATTGATCTGTGTTGTTTTTCAAGGCCTATCCACTATGCCAACTTATAACTAAATCGGAGGGGGGTGCGATGGGGAGGTTCCCTTGTGATGGAATTAGATTAGGAAACGAGACACTTAAAAGTAGTAAAGGAGTTTTGCTATTTGGGAAGCAAAATAACTGATGATGGTCGAAGTAGAGAGGATACAAAATGTAGACTAGCAATGGCATGGAAAGCGTTCCTCAAGAAGAGAAATTTGTTAACATCGAGTATAGGTTTACGTTTGAGGAAGTCGTTTCTGAAAGTATTTGTATGGAGTGTAGCCATGTATGGAAGTGAAACATGGACGATAAATAGTTTGGACAAGAACAGAGTAGAAGCTTTCGAAATACGGTGCTAAAGAAGAATGCTGAAGATTAGATGAGTAGGTCACATAATTAATGAGGAGACTTGGGGAAGAGTTTGTGGCACAACTTGACTAGAAGAAGGGATCGGTTGGTAGTAGGTGTTCTGAAGCATCACGGGTTCTCCAATTTAGTACTGCAGGGTAAAAATCTTAGAGGGAGACCAAGAGATGAATACACTAAGCTGATTCAGAATGATGTAGGTTGCAGTAAGTACTCGGAGATAAAGAGGCTTGCACAGAATTGAGTAGCATGGAGAGCTGCATCAAACCAGTCTCAGGACTGAAGACAACAACAACAACATCGCGAAATGTAAGTTGGCGGCGGCAGAATCGTTCTACACTCGGTCGCAAATGCCTTTACCCCTAAACTTTCTCAGTAGTCTTTCTCGAAGAGGACGTCGCCTTCCCTGCAGAAATACCACTTCAGTTCACGAAGCATCTTCATAATATTTGCGTGTAGGTAGAACCTGCCGGTAACAGATCTAGCAGGACGCCTCTGAATTTCGTTGATGTCTTTCTTTAATCCAATCCGAGCCAGCCGTTCTGACTTTAGTCCGCTTTAGTCCGCAACCGCGCTGCTGCTACGGTCGCAGGCTCGAATCCTGCCTCGGGCATGGATGTGTGTGATGTCCTTAGGTTAGTTAGGTTTAAGTAGTTCTAAGTCTAGGGGAGTGATGACCTCAGAAGTTAAGTACCATAGTGCTCAGAGCCATTTTGAATCCTATCCGATACGGATCCCAAATTCAAGAGCACTACCCAAGAACGGGTCGCCCTAGTATTCTATACGCGGTCTCCCTTACAAACGAACCACATTTTCCTCAAATTCTCCCAGTAAACCGAACTCTACCATTCGCTTTCCTTATTCCAGTCCTTACGTGCGTGTTCCATTTTTTTATCACCTTGCAGCGTTACGCCCAGATATTGAAACGACGCGTGTGAGTCTTGCAGGGCCCTGGCTGTACTGTATCCGAACGTACAGCTTTGCTCTTCCTACTCATCCGCATTAACTTGCATTTTTCCATATTTCGAGCAATCTCATCTTTTATCATCCTACATTTTCGACACTTTCCTGTGTACTGCAGCATAAACAGCAAACAATCGCAGGCTGGTACCCACCCTGTCCGCCAAATAATTTATGTATATAGAAAAAAAACAGCGATGCTATTACGCTTCTCTAGGGCGCTTCTGACGGTAACCTTGTCTTTGATGAAAACTCGCCGTCGAAGACGACACACCGATTTCTGTTACTTAAAGAAGTCTTTGAGACATACTTCTCATATCTGGGAACCTATTCCATAAGTTCGTACCTTCGTCAAGCCGCGCGGGATTAGCCGAGGGGTCTATGGCGCTGCAGTCCTGGACTGCGCGGCTGGTCCCGGCGGAGGTTCGAGTCCTCCCTCGAGCATGGGTGTGTGTGTGTGTGTTTGTCCTTAGGATAATTTAAGTTAAGTAGTGTGTAAGCTTAGGGACTGATGAGCTTAGCAGTTAAGTCCCATAAGATTTCACACACATTTGAACCTTCGTTAAGTCTGCAGTGGAGTACCGAGTCTAACGCTTTCCAGAAATCTACTAATAGGAATGTGCCAGTTGCCTTTCACCCACCATCCGCAGGACATGCGTCAAACAGGCAAGCTGAGTTTACCACGAGCGAGGCTTTGTAAATCCGTGCGGATCTGTGAACGGATGCTTTTAAGTCTCAAGAAAATTTGTTACATTCGAACTCAGAATATGTTCGAGAATTCTGCAGCAAACCGATGTTAAGGATATTCTGCGGTGCACAATGAAAGGCACGACAAATGCTACTTCCTATTACACCAGTTATTATGGCTTCTTGCCGTTCGATTTACGCATAGGGGAGCTTGGAGACTGACTGTTTACAACGCCTCTTTGTGCGCTGTAAAAAACACAAATTTCCCTACTTGCGACATAGGGTGGTCGGTTTCCGGGTCCGCTTAATAGGTCAGAGGGCGCCACACACAGCTTCATGGGTAGCGGGGGCTGTGTGGAGGAGAATGGGCGATTTTTAGGTTAGAGGGTCTTGGGAAATTACAGAAAGGGCTTCAGGCTCAAAGGATAGAGCGCAAACAAAGAGAAAGGGTAAACATAACAACATACAGTACTGCAACAGTAAATTGTAGTAGCCGTGGTGAGAAAGAACCAGAGACGTAAGTACTAAAAGTAAGCACCTAATCTCAAATCTTGTAGTTACCGAAAGCTGGCCAAAGCCGAAGAAGATACGTTCAACTGAAATGTTTCCAAACGTCGTAACGTGTTCAGAAATGACAGATCACAGGTGGTGGTGGCGTGTTTGTTGCTGTTAAAAGTAGTTTATCTTCTAGCGAAAGAAGTATATACTGGCTATTCTTGGCTGTGGGTATACTTGACAACCGGAATATATTATTAATTGGCACTTTCTAGCGACATCGACCTAGAAGATACAGTTGCTCAATATTTAAAAACTTTAAGTATCATATCAAATGGGTACCGCACTGTTATTATTATAGTTGGTGGTGACTTTAACCTACTGTCAGCTGACAGTTGATGGTTGGAGAAACATCGCAGCTACAGGTAATCTGCGTAAACCAGTTGATGGCCACTGGCGCATCGTATGTATGGATCGTGATAACCCCTTCAGCATCAACTAAGGCTTGAAGATGATGCACTAAAGCGCCGAAACTGGTAGATACACGATAAATCGTAAGGACGGTCGTAGGTGTTCCATTTTCTTACAATAGAGAACGGTCGTAGTCCCGCAAACCTCCAGGCACCTCGGGCGTAGGGTGATGTAGAGATCGCTTCGGGTGTGCCCCAGGGAAATGTCTTGGGATCGTTGCTGTTCATATTGTAAAGTAATGATCTTGCGGCGATATTAATGATGTCAGATTTTTGGCAGATTATGCATTTATCTACGGTGAAGTACAGTCTGAAAGAAGCTGCAATCAGATTCTGATAAGATTTCGAACATGTCTTGAGATTGGAAACTTGCTTTAAACGTTCAGAAATGTAAAACTGTACACTCCACAAGACGAAAAAGCTTATTATGCTATGACTAACGTTGGTGAGATTTTTTACTGGAATCGGTAAACTCATACAAATACCTGGGCGGAACACTTTGCAGGGATATGAAATGGAATGATCACATACGTTCAGTCGTGGGTAAAGCATGTGGCAGACTTCGGTTCACTGGCAGAATACTCGGGAAATGTAATAACTCTACAAAGGAGCCTGCTTGCTAAACAATGGTGTGACCCATCCTAGATACTGCTAGCAGGCAATATTCAACTTAGACAGACAAGGGCAGCACGAATGGTCACTGTTTTTTTACCCATGGAAGAGTGTCCCGGAGTGGCTGAAGAAACTGATCTGACCGACGTTTGAAAAAAGACTCAAACCATCCCGAGAAATAGCGGTGCCTGTGTTGTTAAGAAGTAATCGCATCGTATTTCTTAGCACAAGTACTGCTATTTTGTGATTGTTCAATTCCAGGTCTCGACTCTCTCTCTCTCTCTCTCTCTCTCTCTCTCTCTCTCTGTATAAGTATGTCCTTACTGGACGGGAATATACGTAACGTACGAGCGCAAGTTAGTGACACATGGGCGACGACCTACAGAAGTTTGCCGGCCGCTGGTCTTAGGCGCTTCAGTCCGGTAGGTTAGTTAGGTTTAAGTAGTCCTAAGTCTAGGGCACTGATGACGTCAGATGTTACGTCCCATAGTGCTTGGAGCCATTTGAACCTACGTAAGTTTGGGTCTGGCCGTGATTCGTGCACGGATAGCCGAAGCAGTTAAGGCGACCGCTCGGGTAAAACGAGAATTCCGCGTTCGCATCCCGGTCCGGTACAAATTTTTGTCATTCGACAATACAGCCGATGGTGGTTCATATTCGCAGTTCTGAATGCGTTTCCTGTGGTTCCCGAGAAGCCTACGTACATGGTTTAGAGAACCAGATTTAAGTGGAATATACTGTAAACCTACATTTCGCCGTCGTAGGGATCGCGACGACGAGTAGTGTAATTACGCCATACACCAACGTGTTTAAAGCAATAATTTCTCCCGCGGTCCAGACGTGAATGGGAGTGGAAGCATCCTTAATTACCGGTACAGTACGAAGTACATTGTGCCATGAACGCAGCAGTGGTTTGCGGAGTATGGGAGCAGATGTAGAAGTATGGCTCGGGAAGACGGCAGTTCGCTGCTGCGGCAGTTACGAAGACTGATAAGTAGCCGAACATGACCTGCGACTGCTCTAGCGCATGTCTGAGAACAACTTCGTGGGACAGGTCGACGAACTTAGCACGTGCCGCTCCAGCATGGTGAATTTACTGTAGAGGCGGCGGAATCCACTACACGCGGCCCTGCGAGCTTCAGGCAGAGAATAAATCGGCTGTAACGCCGTCTGTCACGGTGCTTACGTAGACGAGTGGCTGCTTACGTAACGGACGCGCGTGTGCTCGCGGAGACGCAGCATTGGAAGTTGATCGAGTCGGCAAGCTGGGGTCGCTTAACGAGCGAGTGACGGGTCGCTAATCAGCAAGCGATTTGTTCGCGCATGCGCAAACCCGTCGATGAACCTTGGGCCAAGGGAACCGTATTCTTAACGACTGCTCCGAAGATTGGTTGTTGACTCTGAATATGACGAAATCTAAAGTAATGCGCGATTATCATGTACTGTAATCACAGTTGTGAAGTACGTAAGAGTTCGTGTTGGGAGCAATGTAAGAAGGGTGACCAAATATATCAGGCCGTGGAAGAGACTGATGTGAGACTTATTTGTCGCTAGCATCCTAAAAAAAGTCCTAATAGGTGCGAGTAGGACTCTAGCACCGAGGGTTTCGTACAAAATTATGTACACAAATTGAGAACCTCTACGAATTTTGCCTGTTGTCGATATCGGTACAGGTAAGGTACACGTCAGCCCATTCCTGACAAAATGAGGTCTTAACAGGAGTGCACAGATAGTCGGATAACAAATTAAAAGAAAAGTGATATAATTACGAAGTAACGTTCGGAGTTTTTCGTTTAGTTGTACAGTGAAACTTTGCTTCTTGCCAAATTTCCATAAATTTAGGTCACGGGATGTACTCTACAGGTTTTGGTGAGTGCGTTTGCGAGTTTAAGATATGACATAAATGGCGGTATCTTTTGATTGCACTGACTTAGAAGCTTCAGGGTTCTTTCACCGCCAATAGATCACAGACCTTAACACCTGACAAATTTTTTACCTGATAGGTCTACTCGTTCCTGAGAGAAACGGTTTACGTACGGACAGCTAAGTGATTCTGTAATGGTTGCGTTTTTACCAGTGGAGGTACAGAACTGTAAAAAGAATAATTTACGCATTAGAGATGTTTCTTCCGCAACACTCGCCTAATTTTTGTTAATGGCTCGTGAGGGAGCCTTACAGGGAACGAACAAAAATATGGAAAAAACGCCGAGTATGGCGTAAAAAAAAAAACCAGTTGACAATCAAAACAGCTTCCACGCTTCTCCGAATGGATAAATACACGTCCCTTTTGGTTTTAAAGGGATCTTACACCATAGTGGCAACTTCAGGCAACGATTATGATGGAGCTTGACAGCGATCACGCACCCTTCTCGTCGAAGTAGACCACAAAGACTATATTATATTGAGATCTGGTTATGATAGCAGCCAGGGAAGATGACTAATCGTCCTCATGCCCACAAAACCAGTCCTGAATGATACTCTGTGAACGGGGGAAGCCGGCTGGAGTGGCCGTGCGGTTCTAGGCGCTACAGTCTGGAACCGAGTGACCGCTACGATCGCAGGTTCGAATCCTGCCTCGGGCATGGATGTGTGTGATGTCCTTAGGTTAGTTAGGTTTAATTAGTTCTAAGTTCTAGGCGACTGATGACCTCAGAAGTTGAGTCGCATAGTGCTCAGAGCCATTTGAACCGGGGACCTCTTGTTTTGGAAGACAGCGTCACCATTAGGGAACAAACATTCTACGGTGGGACAGACCTGATCAGCCAAAATGGTCTCCGTCCTTGGGAGTAATCTGACCTTGCAGAGTAACCGTGGACTACTACGATACAGCTGCCGAAATCTTCACCGAACCCCCTCTTTGGACGTGAACTCGACCAAAATTTGTGTACAGTCTGAAACAAGACTTACCGAAACAAATGACTTCTGTTGCTCTGTAGTCTATGTTTTATAGCTTCGGCACCACGTTTTCTTGTTACGGGCATTTGCATCACTGATGACAGGTTTTGGAATTCTGGCCCGCCCTGGAGTTTTTCAGCTTCCTGCTGTGCTGCTGACAAAGTTCGCTATTGCTAAATTTACTTCTGCAATGACTTTCGCAGCTGACGTCCTCTTTATTTGTCGTCATACTCCTCTTCAGTGACCACCCATCCACGATCACTCAACACACCTTCGTCTGCGTTGTGTTACGGGCTGATGCTTCTTCCCTTTCCCCGTATGCGGTACGAATCTTACATACCATGCCTGTTCACACACAAAGCTCTTCGGTTCCCTTGGTTACGGAAGCCCGCACTATACTAGCACCAACAATTTGTCCATCTTCGAATTCATTTAGCTCAGGCGTAATGTACTCTCAACTATACAGGATATTGTTCTGACCACGTCTGACAGTTATAACGTATCACAGGTGCCGTTCGTGGTCAAATAAAACAGCGCCACGTGCAGCCTTGTCTAACATACGCATTCTACATCTACATGGATGCTCTGCAAATCACATTAAAGTGCGTGGCAGAGGGTTCATCGAACCACGTTCACAATTCTGTTATTCCAATCCCGTACAGCGCGCGGAAAGAACGAACACACATCTTTCCGTACGATCTCTGATTACCTTATTTTATCATGGCGAACGTTTCTCCATAAGTAGGTCTGTGCCAACAAAATATTTTCGCATTCGGAGGAGAAAGTTGACGATTGGAATTTCCTGAGAAGAGTCCTTCGTAACGAAAAACTCCTTTCTATTACTGATGTCCAGCGCAAATCCTGTATCATTTCTCTGACACTCTCTACCATATTTCGCGATAATACAAAACGTGCTGCCTTTCTTTGAACGTTTTCGATGTACTCCGTCAGTCCAATCTGGTAAGGATCCCACAGCGCGCAGCAGTATTCTAAAAGAGGACGGACAAGCGTAGTGTAGGCAGTCTCTTTAGTAGATCTGTTACATTTACTAAGTGTCCTGCCAATAAAACGCAGTCTTTGGTTAGCCTTCCCCCACAAGATTTTCTGTGTGTTGTTTCCAATTTAAGTTGTTCGTAGTTGTAATTCCTATGTATTTAGTTGAATTTACGGCTTAGAGATTAAACTGATTTATCGTGTAACCCAAGTTGAACGAATTTCATTTAGCACTCATGTGGATGACCTCACACTTGTTATTTGGGGTCAACTGCCGATTTTCGCATCACATTTATGGCCAACTACGCATTTCTCACAGTGTTCCATGTTTTCGTCCAGCCCCTATATATATAATACTCCGCAAGCGACTTTGGTTAACGGAATAGGTGGAAAAACAATTTGATAAAACAGTTGTGTGTCTCGCCACAGGTTTGTCTAGTGCGTGCAAGATCGTTATAAGAATGCTGAATACGCTTCACCTGGAGACCCTACGAGAAAGTCACACACATGAAATTCAGAGCGCCCATATTAGAAAGTTAGTGCAGAAACATACTGTGCCCACTGTTTACCTTCCCATATACTAATCATAAAAGTCATAGGAAGTGGGAAGAATTGAATCTGGTCTGTGGTATGTTGTATCAGCCGTCCACCGGTAGGTGGCTTGATGGAGAACGCATTCGACGTAGAGAGGGTCCTGGCTGTGCTACGCATGTCCCTGACCTTGATATGTATGTGACACACACACACACCACACACACACACCACACACACACACAAACTCTCTGCAGCAAATGAACACGTGTGTTCGCTGCTCTTGCCGCGTGAGTCACGTCGAACTGCGTGTCGCGGGTTGTCTGCGTGCTAGGCTCTCCCAACCTTTTCCACTCAGTGCGTTGCTTTCTTCGCGACCGTCTCACTCTGGGAATCTTTTCTGTATTGAGACGTCTCCCTCTTTTTTGCTGTGTCCCCCTACGTCACTTACTCTCTCAGCTATCGTCTTCAGTACCCTGTTCTTGTAGCATTTGGGAGACAGCAAAAAGCTTACTTTGAAAACCTGAAATTTGTGATTCGGGTTTTATTAGTGGTGGAAATAAACTTGGGTAATAGCGTTTGTACTGCTTTCACAGTCCCGTAATGTTTTTAATGGCAATAATTTTACGTTATTTAAAACGCTCTCATTTGTCTGCTACCCAGCCTGTATGCGCCCATTGAACGTGTAGACATGCTAACTTCTTCAGTGCCGCTTGCCCTAAAGAAGCTAACCTGCACTACACGAAAAATTTAATACGGTGCTGCCTTTTAGGAAAAGCCAAAGGACTTCACTTATCACCGTAATTTTGCCGTCAGAAATTAACACGTATGTCCATTTCTCTCCGTGAAACAGTAATGTGACATCTGCACTTGTATCTTTCTTTAGTCGCATCATTTGTGTCTTTACTCTCTACATCACATATGTTCGGCCCGTTCTTATCCCGCCCCTCTTAAGCATGTTGCTGGTACGACCCACAGTCTGACTACAGCTGCATGCGTATTAATCTACTTCCCAGAAATGTAAAACAAAGTGTAACATGTGTGCTGTAATGAATATGATATATAGTATGAATACTGAGGCATCAAGGGATCACCAATTTAGTATTGGAGGGCAGAGTGGAGGGTAAAAATCGTAGAGGGAGACCAAGAGATGAATACACTAAGCAGATTCAGAAGGACGTAGGTTGCAGTAGGTCCTGGGAGGTGAAGAAGCTTGCACAGGATAGAGTAGCATGGAGAGATGCATCAAACCAGTCTCAGGACTGAAGACCACAACAACAATATGAATGCTTGCTTAGATGCAGTAAATTGTATTACGCCCTTACTTTGCTGGGATACAGTAATTCGAGCTTAGCCGTTTCGAAATTGGCAGCCATGTTCAGTTAGGCAGATGCTGGAGAGCAGTATTAATTAGCCTGGTTAATAGAAATGAATGCGCGTGAAGTTAGACCACTTCTCTGTCGACAAACATGACGGAAAGCTTCATAGTTGCCTTAATAGCGACATATTTTCGAAAGCTATCTCATTTTCTACTTTAGCCTCTTAGGGGTGGAATTTCGAACAATCCCTTACTAAACGATGTCAGCAGCAACACCTTCTCTAGATTTCCAGTTCTGTCTCCAGCGGTTTGGACTGGGCGAGGCTCAGTCAGGACGTTGCTTTTTGTATGTAAGAAATTACCTCAGTTGCGACACCGTGGCAGCAAATATCTGCAGTGATCTAGGAAAGTACACTTTTATTGCAGTTACGAAGCACACTATTTTATAGTAGTGTTTAGTATTGCCTTAGGTAATACAAACTATTTGAAATTTGAACTTTGCGACCCATTAGGCTCAAATTTCACCCAGTACCAAACTTACCTTGCGCAATGTAGTATCTATATATCGCTTCATTAATACAATATTTCTATCTCGCTTCACACTCATAAGCGTTTTCTTTTTCAGATGCATACATAAAAACTTTCATCATGCTACAGCTGCTTTCTTCTAAAATTTTGTAAAATTTAACCACTTTCTGGTAAGTTTTCTTCGCCTGTAACATACAACTTACGCAGTTAAACAGTGTCTTATGTTCAACTCTACGACATAAAATTAGATACTTTCATTTATAGCCTGTTTTTTCAATGCGGAGTGACGTAATTTGTTAATTATCAATTTGAAAAGTCCTATTATGGAATTAAAAATAGATATTTTACATTTTTATTCATTCCACTCAGTTTGATATCAGATTTTGATTCAAGCGAGGACATTACAGTATTTTCCTTTCTCATGTCACCAAATACTGTCGAAGGCCTCAGCAGTTATTTTAAGTGGAAATGAATTGCAGCTACATGGTTACTCTGCAATTCACACTTACGTATCTGGCAGAGGGTTCATCGAACCATTTTCATACTACTTCTCTACCATTCCACTCTCTAATGGCGCGTGGGAATTATGTTGATTATCGATCATTTCTCCCTACGTAGGTGTCAACAAAATATTTTCGGAAGAGAAAGTTGGTGATTGAAATTTCGTAAATAGATGTCGCTGCAAAAGAAACAGCCTTTGTTTCAGTGACTGCCACCCCAACTCGAGTATCATATCAGTGACACACTCACCCCTATTGCACGATAACACGAAAAGAGCTGCCCTTTCTTTGCACTTTTTCGATGTCCTCCGTCAATCCTACCTGGTAAGGATCCCACACCGCGCAGCAATATTCCAGCAGAGGATGGACAAGTGTAATGTAGGCTGTCTCTTTAGTGGGTTTGTCGCATCATCTAAGTTTTCTGCCAAAAAAAGCGCAGTCTTTGTTTCGCCTTCCCCACAATATTATCTATCTGGTGTTTCCAGTTTAAGTAGCTCGTAATTGTAATTCCTAGGTATTTAGTCGAATTGACAGATTTGTGCGATTTATCGTATACCCGAAATTAATCGGATTTCTTTTATTACCCATGTGGATGACCTCGCACTTTTTTGTTTAATACCATTTGTCACTTTTCGAACCATACAGAAATTCTCTCTACATCATTTTGTAATTGGAATTGATCGTCTGATGATTTTACTAGACGGTGTATTACAGAGTCATCTGCAAACAATCTAAGGAGGCTGCTCAGATTATCACCTAGATCATTTATGTAAAACAGGAACAACAGAGGGCCTATGACACTATCTTGCGGAACGCCAGATATCAGTTCTGTTCTACTCGATGATTTACGGTCGATCACTACGAACTATGATCTCTCTGAGAGGAAATCACGAATCCAGTCACACAACTGAAACGATACTCCATGTGCACGCAATTTGATTAATAGTCGCTTGTGAGGAACGGTATAAAAAGCCTTCTGGAAATCTAGGAATACAGAATCGATCTGAGATCCCTTGTCGACAGCACTCATTACTTCATGGGAATAAAGAGCTTGCACAAGAACGAAATTTTCTGAATCCGTGTTGGTTATGTATCAATAAGTCATTTTCTTCAAGGTGATTTTAATGTTGGAGTACAGTATATGCTCCAAAATGCTACTGTAAATTGAGGTCAGTGATATGGGTCTGTAATTCAGTGGGTTACTCCTATTCTGCTTGTAATATTTAGCGCTGGAACAAAATTAAAACTTCTATTACAGAGGAACGTCTATGCAGTACTTACTTGGAAAGAGGAGACAACCCATTTCTACGACCACTGGAATTAGCTTAACTTGTAAATTTATCGCAAGGAGTCCAAGGAAAATTGAGGGGGCGAGGCAGGAGAGCCAAAAATATGTCCCTTGTGTGGAAAGATGATGTCGAACCGGCCCTGCAAACATGTGGGCCATTTTTTAAGAAACAGCGCCCTACTGCTCAGTACTCAAACTGGAGTACAAGTCGACAGGCAGACATACACTGAAGCGCCAAAGAAACTGGTATAGGCAAGCGTATTCAAATACAGAGATATGTAAATAGGCAGAATACGGCACTGTTGTCGGCAACACCTATATAAGACAAGTGTCTGGCGCCGTTGTTAGATCGGTTACTGCTGCTACAATGTCAGGTTATCAACATAAGTGAGTCTGAACGTGTTTTATTGTCGGCGCACGAGCGATGGGACACAGCATCTCTGAGATAGCGATCAAGTGGGGAATTTTCCGTACGACCATTTCACGAGTGTGTCGTGGATGGTAGGAATCTGGCTAAACATCAAATCTCCGACCTCGCTGTGGCTGGAAAAAGATACTGCAAGAACGGGACCAACGACTGAAGAGAATCAGCGTGACAGAAGTGCAGCCCTTCCGCAAATTGCTGTAGGTTTCAACCCGGGGCCATCAACGATCAGATGCCCCTGTATTTTTCCCTTAACTTCAGTATTCGAACAGAACTGCGGTTCGCCGCCAGATGTGGAAACTTTGCCTGCACTGTCGGGATGTGGAGCATCACTTCTGAGCTGCGTTGGCGCAAAGTTATTACTGCGAGGCGTGGCAGTAAGAGGTGGCAAAAGCGAGAACGAGACACAGGCTGACTCAGCCAAACACCATTTAGCACCACTGCCGTGTGCCGTCTGCCTCGCAGGCGCTAGCCGGAAGAAGGGCGCGCGTGATAATTCTTGCCAGGTGTTGCTTAGCAACTGCATCTCCACGGCTTTTTTGTTGAAGTAACTTTGAACTTACTGGCAGATTAAATTTATGTGCCGGTCCAGGATACGAGCTCAGAACCTCGCCTTTCGCAGGCACTGCTGTTATCGACTGACCCATCCAGGGATGACATACGACACGCCCACAGATATCCACTAATGTCTACTGGGTAAACATATGACTAGCGAATCCGGCAGTGCTTCGCAGTTCCTAAATATGCATAGGAAATGTCTGTACATCCTAATAGCCTCCTTCACACCCTCTGTCCATTCTCACCACTCCCCCTTCTCTCTGACCTTGAGCGTCCATTATTATTATTATTATTATTATTATTATTATTATTGCAAACGAAACATTGATTCGGAAATAAAGTGCTAAATCAGATGGGAGCTTTAATATAAAGGGTATAGGAGAGACCTATCTAGCTGCTGCATTAATGACGAAGTTTCGGATGATTCAGATTCCATAGTGCTATTCCAGTCATAAGTCGATAAGCCATAAATACTACTGCCCTGTTTCCTCTTAAAACTCACTGCTTGATAGAGAACTGAATTGCACATTTTCACAGCACACAATTTTCTTTCTCGCATTCGGTTTGAATAGAAAATCCGGTCATTGTTATTTAAGAAAACGTACAACCCATGTCAATCAGAATTTTAGTAGAGCATTGTCTAATAATTTTAATCAAAACGGTCAAGAATTTTTTTTTTCTTCGAGATCTTTGCTAACAACGTTTCCTCTGTAGGGGTATTGCATAGGCTATATATACCAACTGCGACATGGTCCCGTATACAAACAGTGATCCAATACTGTCAAATGTTTCTTACTCCAGTCTTTGATCACAATATGAATTCTTTAGACGATGACCGGTTTCAGTCCGTAATGACCATCCTCAGTTCTTTTTTACGCCATGTCCTAAAGTGATAAGGCCATAACGGCATCGTCAGAACATATAAATATAATCAGCATAGCATTTATATGCAACAAACTTTACCCATCACTTCCTACATTTTCGGGTCTTTTTACCTTTGACTGCTGCACCCTACACACACACACACACACACACACACACACACACACACACACACTCGCTCGCGCGCGAAAGACAAAATGTTGGTTGCTTACTACATTTTCTCAGTTCATGAAGTCAAACTTCACTATCAAATATGACAATTTAATTTATTGCTTCTTACTGCTAGTGGCAACACATTTTGCATGAAGTATATATAAATCATGTCATTTTACGAGACGTGTTTGAGGAGATATGACGTCATGAAGGTCTACTTCTAATCAGTTTCAAGCAGTTTTCCACAGGGTGTTCAGAAAAGTCTGGAAAGCTTATAAGAGTGTTGCAGGGTAGGCTGCTCTGAGAAATAATGGTTCAGAAGTAAATTCTATACGTTGCGCCGTTTCCGGTTTAGCGTTGAAGTTAGCCAAATAGGCCGTTGCGCTCACAAATTCTAACATACCACTAGATACGATTAGCGTCAGTTGTTCTCTAGCGTAAATGATAGGGCACGAGACTCTGCAGCCCTTGGCTCGGCTTCGATCCCTACTACTGTCCCGTGTCCAATTTTGTATCGCTCTCTTGTTCGGGTTTCGAAAACCAAACTAAAAACGCGTTTGGTGGCAGCGTTTCTGGCGGACCGCTTTAATTCGCGCGCGAAACGGCAACTCAAGATAGGAGCAACGTACCATTTTTCTTCATAACAACCATTTCCAAGCACAACCTATCCTACAACACCCTTGCAAGCTTTTCACACTTTTTCCGACCACCCTGTACAAAAGAGTTAGATCCCTTAGAGAATGCGGGAGTTGACGGCTGGTGGGCGGGAGGGGGTTCACTATTAAACTTAAATGTTTGTCCAGGTTATGTATGATGTATGTTCCCATCTACACATTATTAGCAAATGAGTGTAGTGAGTTAGTCAAATGTAGCATATCGAGAGACAAACATCGAAACTGTGAAAAATAGAGGTGAACCATTTTACTACTCCCATCTAAGAAACGAGATCGCTTCTGATCTACATCTACATGGATACTCTGCACATTTAAGTGCCTGGCAGAGGGTTTATCGAACCACCTTCACAATTCTCTATCATTCCACTCTCGTATAGCGCGCGGGGGAATGAACACCTATATCTCTCCGTACGAGCTCTGATTTCCCTTGTTTTATCTTGGTGATCGTTCCTCCCTATGTACATCAGTGTCAACAAAATATTTTCGCATTCGGAGGAGAAAGATGGTGATTGGAATTTCGTGAAAAGATTCTGTCGCAACGAAAAACGCCTTTCTTTTAATGATGTCCATCCCAAATCCTGTATCATTTCTGTGACACTCTCTCCCATATTTCGCGATAATGCAAAACGTGCTGCCTTCCTTTGAACTTTTTCGATGTACTCCGTCAGCCCTATATGGTAAGGATCCCACACCGCGCAGCAGTTTTCTAAAAGAGGACGGGCAAGCATAGTGTAGGCAGTCTCCTTAGTAGGTCTGTTACATTTTCTAAGTGTCCTGCCAATGAAACGCAGTCTTTGGTTAGCCTTCCCCACAACATTTTTTGTGTGTTCTTTCCAATGTAAATTGTTCGTAATTGTAATTCCTAGGTATTTAGTTGAATTTACGATTTTTAGATTAGACTGATTTATCGTGTAACCGAAGTTTAACGCGTTCTTTTTAGCACTCATGTGGCTGAGCTCACACTTTTCGTTATTTAAAGTCAACTGCCACTGTCTTCGTTAGTGCGCCAACCATGCTCACATCGGCACAGCCTACAGTAGCTTTCCTCCTCAGTAGACCCGATGCTATCAGATGCTGTTGCAGAGATGAGGCTTCATCCTCAGTCCACGCGTGTGGAGGCAAAAGAATAAAATGGAAGTATTGCAAGTGTGACACTACAGAGAATCGTGACAGAATTCCGCTACATAAAGCGCGGATCTCAAGATGTGATGCAAATAATAGGGAAACGAAGTTTATACAAAATTATTACGAGGAAAAGGGTGCTTCACTGGATGTCTGCGATTTCTGGAGAATCGTTGCGTCATTTGTGGGGGAGAGAGAGAGAGAGAGAGAGAGAGAGAGAGAGAGAGAGAGAGAGAGAGAGAAGGCCCAAGTCTGTGCTAGTTACGTACATTCTACACCTTTGACCCAGCGTTACGTGTCTGTCGAGGCTTTTTTTTTAATACGTGCCTGTACCAGCTGCGACACACTCGCTTATCTTATCGTTTCTGATAAGGGGCAGGCACGACCTCCGTACCTTGATGCCAGTACCCTCCCGTCCCCTCCGTCCGAGATAACCCTCGTGGAAAGACGGCTCAACGTGCATTGAGCAGCAGACAGTTTGCACGACGAACTGAAATTTTCTCTATTTTCAACCCCCCACCCCCGCTCCCCAACGATCATACCTGGTGTCTTGAGTATCTATTCGGGTGTGCGCGCGCAATTATTCTGAAAGTAGTTCGCGACTGGGAGGTGACCGGGAAATGTTTTGAACCTAAACGTGGCTCCCACAAATCGTTCCATCCAAATGCCTGGTATATTGCGCTAGGTAATCTCGTGCCTGTCAGCCACCAGAAGGTGCTTTTCTCAATGGTGGTCGTCAAATGTAAAATTCCTGCCGATTGTAGCGCACAAATCCCTTGCGTCAGCAGCTGGTGGCATTGGTTTGCTTCACTTTCACCAAATACTGCCTGTAATCCCCTAATTTCGTAAAGACTGCTATGCATAAAACAGCTTCAGACTTATGTCTAATTTGCAAGTGAGCTAGTGTGTTAAATATTTGACGGTAAGAATGCAAGCGCGAGAAAATTTAGAAGAGATCTCAAATCGGATTAAAAGGCGATACATGCTCCCGTAATCATTCTGAGTAGTTTGTGCTTCACCGAGGAGTCAAGCAGTATATTGCTCCCTCCTACGTATATCTCGCGAAGAGACCGTGAGGATAAAATAAGAGAGATTAGAGCCCACACAGAGGCATACCGACAATCTATCTTCCCACGAACAATACGAGACTGGAATAGAAGGGAGAACCGATAAAGGTACTCAAGGTAGTCTCTGCCACACACCGTCAGGAGTATGGATGTAGATGCTGTATCTTTAGCCTAAGCTAGCTCACCAGTGTTTGAGTTCATGTCTCCTTATATGTGTGTGTCGTAGAACGGTTTAACTCTGCAGGTACATTCAGTGGTATACGTGGATACCGTCCGTAAAATGTTTTGCGTGTAGAGTCTGTGGTAAAGAAATAATAAATTAAATCGTACACCCGATGCGGTCGTTTGATTACACGAACAGCGAAAATTTGGCAAGCGATAAACCTTTTTTTCCTTACACTATTTTGTTGGGGGTGTCAGCGAGACAGTTTCGTCGGTGTTTGTTAGAAGTCGCTTAGTGCTCTCATTCTCAAACACTGGGTGAATATAGTCTGGGTAATTTGCGAGGCGTGTGTTACGATATTTGAATATTCAATAGTGTTTCTAATTGTAATGTTTGTTTTACTATGTCAAACCTTTAATGTATGGTTATACCCGTTATTAAATAGATTGACGCCATTTGAAAATGTTTGAAATAGGTCAGTTGTGTTCATGATGTATTGTTGCCCCTGGAAGCAGTTAATAGGCAACTTTCAACTGGAATATTCCGCAGTGAATAGGACAAGGCCCCACAGTGCCGTAAGTGGTCTGTTGTGAACACAGGACGATTCGAAAGGCTTCTCTGAGGCCACTATGGTGGTAAACGTACTGGCCTTTGTTTATGGCATCTTCCTTTGATTTAGGTCACAAACATGTCTCACTAAACCATGTAGCTACAAGAAAATTTAATTTATGAACAGCAACCAGTTACTGTTTTCCGGTATTTTTACCCGCTACAAGAAAATTTCCGTAACTGTTTGTTCACAATGAAATGCAGCTTATTTGGTCAGCATGAGCTCTAATTGCAGCAGGTCGTTGTTTAGTGCTCCAAATTTTGTGAATTGAGAAGTATTTATTTTAGAGTCGTCTGCCCACTAGTAGTGTTCAAAATAGCAGCTACTATTTACATTCTTTTAAGTCAGTTCGTAACCCTTTCTGAAAATGCGTTATGAAAAAGTCCATAATATAGAACTTCTATCTACGAAAGGTAATGTTGGTTCCTTTTCCGAACGTACCGTGCAATTAAACGCTGCACAAATCTTCACATGTACTGGAACGTGAAATCAGTACGGTTACGGCTAACAAATACTGTAGATATGCAACATTGAATACGTAATGTTTGAACTGTGCCCTTACAAACCACAATACACTTCAAGTTTCCAGCATCTTGCCATCATGGCGTCCAGTTGAAGGTTCAAAATGTCGCTCCTGCAGCGCCATCGTGGAGTATTTTAGCGAAGTCTTTGGAACGGGATTAGCCGTTTAGTGATACATAATGTTGTAACTCGGCATTGCTCAGGAATCCCGGGGTACTTTCTATTAATATCACCTTTATTTTGTGTGTGTGTGTGTGGGGGGGGGGGGGGGGGGGGGGAGGGGGGCGGCGTGATGAATTCAAGGAGCGGTGACTAGTTACTGCGACAAATAACTGTAAAATGTTGCAGTGTACGAAAGCATCCATTGTAAAACATTCTGTATTTTAGAGTAATGAACTAAGTTACATAACATGAGGAAAGTGATAGCTTAACGCAATAGTTATTTGATAATTCCGCCTGCAAACCGTTGGTGCTTTTTTTTCCAAAATCTGTATACTCAGTGACACAATAGCTCTAAATCTCAGCAGATATTGGTCTTTTCAGCCGTCATCGGTCACATTCAGTTTAACCAGAAAAATCAGTAAATCATTCGTGATTTTCGTAAGTGATTTCGCTGTCTGTCGTGCACAATCTGAATACGTCTGGCGACATGACAGGTATTTTTGTTTAGTTACGCCAATGAATAAAAATTGGTCTTCAAATTATCAATCGCATACCGGTCTCTATTACGAGAGAAATGTCGTTCGTACTAAAATCGTGAATGATACATATACCCATGCAGAAAATGTTGTGTGTTGACTTAGGCAGAAGTATTGAATGCGACGCGGACTATGTATTTTGTCTCGAGACGCGTTGCTACAGAAATTCTTATAAAATAGTTATACACAGCTCGATCCAAAAAGTTCAGAGATTTTTATTCCTGGCGTATAAGCAACGTGAGCCCAGTAACTATAGCAGCTAACTTCTGTAAACAGTAGATGTACATTCGACCAGTCAGTTGTGCAGGCAGTGTTAAGTAATGGACACGCGACAGTAGTGTCACAAATACCAATGGAGTAACATCTCGAAATCTACAGAATGCTTTGAAGAGAAGAAAAGTCTGTGCAGAATCGCACGTCTTGACCCCCGAACGGCCACAACGCTCCATGAACACATGTCGCGACCTGTTTGAAATGAAACACTTTGTTATTTTCTGGAAAGAATTATCACGGATGACGAGACTTAACGGTATCGAAACCAAGCTACAATAAAATGACAAACTGCAGAAATTCACATCAATGTTCAACGCCTTGACATAATTGAGTCAAAGCAATGTGACGCGGGAGTTTATTAACATGCTAGAGAAGTTTTCTGACAGTTTCACAGACATGGCTTAATGTTATGCGCGTTATATTCAAGAGGGAACACCTGAAGGAATTACCACCACCACCACCACCACCACAACACCTTATCTGTTCTGTATTTTATTAATCCAGTCTCGAATCTTTGACGACGGGTCATAATGAACTGATGGAGTGCAAAATAAAAAGCTCTGTTATAGCCTCGTCGTTTATAATTACGTAAATTGACCCGTCTACAATAGTTATTGTCCTTGTTGTGCTTTAAGAATGTTTAAAACGACAAATGTTAGTACGTCCCTATAATACGAGAGTTTTGCCATAAATCCGACAAACTTTCAAAGGTGGTAGCAGGGACCAAAACAAGAAAAAGTCTAGTAAAATGGGCTTTGAAGTGCATATCTTAAGGACTGAGTACTTGTTCATCGTCGCTACCATTAACTTTCTTGTACTGAACAAGTGCTCGTAGCTAGTATGCAGAGCCCATATTTACTAAGCTTCTTTTTCTTCTTTTGGTCCAGATCACCACATCTGAAAGTTTGCCGGTGGACTTCTGGTTCACCTTGTGAATGCGTCGTGCCCTTTAAAACTGTGCAGATACTTATCGGAATTGTCAAGGAAGACTTTATAGCCATCACAACATAAAATGCAGTCGGAGAACAGTTTTGTTGCACTATAACCTAAATTCGGCGGCGACAGTAAGAGGCTACTCGATTAAAAGCAACGCTGCAGTCCTCAAAATATTGGAAGTCCGTGTAGCTACGAGACAAAACACTCATCTGATGAGCTGTTAAGAGACCACGGCGGCAGGAGGCGGCGGGCCCGTTTGTCCCTTGTTGTTGTCGTTGTGGCGGTCAGGCAGCGACTGAGGCTGTGCGACTGGCTGGCGTGGTGGGGGACAGCCGGCCCGCCGTCGGGGCCGCGTGGTGGGGGGTAGGGCGCGGCGCATGCGCAGTGCGGCCTGGCAGGTGCCTGCCCGTGCCGTCTCTGCCGGGCCGCGTTGCTCGAGATCCTGGCTGACCCACTTCGAAAGGCTGCCCACCTGCAACCAAGCAACCGTAACTCTTGGAATACCGACGCGTTTTCAGTAACATGTATCACCAAGGGGACGAGGGAATACTTGCTGCCCAGCCTAAAAAGAAAGCCAACCAAGCTTACGGCCTACGTAAACTTTCAAATTTGTTTGATTTGTTCCTATCCACGTGTTTGTCAAACACGTGCCGACGAAGTTTGCCTAATTTCGCCTTTAAGCAGTTGCCACGCCGTGCGTTATCGTGTCGCATACCATTTTGACACCAGACAACGCATTTCTCGCAATGACTTCAGCGCCTTGCGTAAAGAAGGAAAAGAAAGCAACACCCTGCTCCAGAAAATGGTTGTAATTGAGAGATAAATACATCCACGAAAATCTGCCAAAGGAAATATTACAATCATAACATGATGACTACATTAACTTTTTTCCGAATAGACAGCCAAACTTTAAACTTAGTTCATATTCATATTGAAAAAGGAAGTCCCACTCAACCGAAAATGCATTCTCTTCTACGTGGTCCTCTTCTGAAACTTCATTAACGCGCTACAACGTGTGAACAAATACATCGTGCAAGGAATAACCGGTCGGTTTAGATTTTTTTGTGATTCACTCCCGCATGTATTATGTTAGTAAAATATTGATTTTCTTCTTAACCTCTTCCTGCATAGCCGGCCGGGGTGACCGAGCGGTTCTAGGCGCTACAGTCTGGAACCGCGCGACTGCTGCGGTCGCAGGTTCGAATCCTGCCTCGGGCATGGATGTGTGTGATGTCCTTAGGTTAGTTAGGTTTAAGTAGTTCTGAGTTCTAGGGGACTCATGACCTCAGAAGTCCCATGGTGCTCAGGGCCATTTGAACTATTTTTTTCTTCGTGCATAATATAGGAGTGGGAAAGGTACAGCACCCGTCATTTTTGTAATTGCCAAAGTTCTTTCCCTTTCATCCGTGGGCATGGTCTCCAGAATTGTTGAAACTCACGATACAGTGAGGTAAACTGTAATAAAAACTCATGAATGGCAAAACATTGACACAAACAACGCCCGACATCTTGTCATACAGTGCGTCAAACAGACTCTGTCAAACACAGCCTATGTTTGACAAATACTTCATCCAAAGCTGCATACTGCCATATAATTTCACAAAGTAGTGAAGTTTTTTTTATCGTTTTCAGGGGCTTTTAGACGACAGATACGTATAGGTCGGGCGAACGCCCCTGTCTGTGGCTGTTACAATTCGCGAAACCAACATTAAGTCACCTGACGGAGAGCGAAAAGCCCAGTTTGTCATTAGGCACTATGCGAAGTTGATGCGTCAGTTACAGTTTTTGTTATTTATAACTGTAGTCAAACATAGATTTTTAACAGCTGAACACTTTGTTGTATTGATATTACACATGCAATAGTAAAGGTACGTAATTTTTTCGAAATTTTCAATATTAATTAGATGGTTATCGTTTTTATATTTGGCCTGAAAGATTAAGGAGCAGTCTGACAGTTCTTTTCTTTTTTACTAAGAGCAGAGTTACAATTCTTCATTGAATTTCTGTTTCCGTTGCGCTGTGAGCCAGTCAGATCCCCGTTTCCATAGTTTAAAACACGAAATATTAGTTTGGCAAGGAGCATTTAGTTCTGACGTCACAACAATACATGGGAAATGTTTTATTGTGCTTTTACAAGAACTGACATCAGTTACTATCCAAAATGTCCCATTTTTATACAAAATAAGCGTTTACGTTTTGTGACTCTTGATTAATCCTGTACAAATACAGAAACAATATTTAGATGAGAGAAATATATACAAGGTGTAACGACATTTGCTTTACAGACTTTCAAGGTTTATAGTGGTGACAAAGACGGTTAAATTTACGGCAAGAGCTCATGTCCGGAAATGTATCGTTTCCCCGCTACACGCAGAATTCCATAACACTTGTTGCTTTCAACTCCTGCTGCTTGGGGTCCATGTACAAGTAGGACCCCACGAAACGAACACCAACGTCAACACAGGCACGGTACCTCCATACCAAGTGAAGCGCTGTCGGGCTTGGCTAACATTTGGGGGGGCGACAATCCGGGTCTGCAGAGCGCTGTTGACAAGCGGGATGCTCCCAGCCCTTGAAGGCCAGTTGAGAAGCTACTTGATTGAGGAGTAGCGGCCGCGGTGACGAAACGGACAACTGACGGGAGAGCGGTGTATTGACCACGTGCCCCTCCATATCCGCGTCCAGTGACGGCTATCGCCTGAGGACGACACGGCGGTCGGTCGGTACCGTTGGGGTTATTCCGAGGCCAATTCGGAGGGAGAGGGTTTAGACTGAGGGGTTGCGTTATAATACTGAGTGCATAAAAATCTTTTGAAACGTATTGCGCTGCCTGGAAGTTTGATCCGTCTGTGTCTGGTACTGACAATATCCTTGCCAGCCTCTTTTTGCTGTTTGTTGTTGTTGCGCTGAAAATGAGTTCAAAGTACGACGAAAGAGTGTTCTCAAATTGCCCTTAAAGTGTGAGCCGTTGCTTACAAAATACAGGGAACGATGCCTCACAGTCGTAAGCAAGATATAAAAAAATTAAATTATTGCCAAATTATGAATGAAATTATATTTAGATATTGCGTGGATGTATGCGTTACTTACTCGAATATCATCTTTCACAATGCCTATTAGCGCATGGAACGTTACCATAACAATGTCTCAAGTACTTTGAAGTGAAACTTGGGAATTTAAAGTCTTCGAAAGAATTGCCAGTAACAGTGTATCGTAGCCGACTTGGTGGAAATGGCATCTCTCGTTTTAAGTGTTTCATTTTCTGACTACGATAAAAAAGTTACAGTGATAAATAA